>NC_034182.2:21057566-21357566 GCF_002021735.2 Oncorhynchus kisutch
CCTGTATGATGTCATCATGATGTCACACAGCTGTGGTGGTCTTCTGTGAAGCTTAGCTGTGATTGGACAGAGCCATGTAGAGAGAGAGAGAGCGAGAAAGGAGGGGAGAGAGGAAGAGCTAGATGGCGAGAAGGAGATAAGAGAAAGAGAGAGAGAGAGAGTGAGAAGGGAGGAAATAGGAAATGGATAGAGTAGAGAGGCAGGGAAAGTGTCTCCGAGGGTAGGTCTTGTCTGCCTGCATTTGTGTGTGTGTGTGTGTGCGTGTGTGTGTGTGTGTGTATGTGTGTCGTGTACGGTGGTGTCTGGTATCACTAATGTTTCCCTTTCCTCTGGGCCCCATGTGTATGTGTTTGTATATACTTGACTATATCAACACTCTGAAATGTGTGTGTATATGTTGACTCTATTAGCCAGTATGTGTCTGCGTGCGTTCACATGTGTGGAGGGTAGCTTGTGTGTTTATATCAGTGCTGTGTTTATAAAGGCCGGGCTCTGTTGGCAGATCAAGTCGAATGGATTTAAGATCGAGAAACAGGAAGAATCTGACCTTCCTGTTTCTTCTTCTCTGTTCTATAACATGGCTTTTTTTTATTTGTGACATGAAATCCCATCTTATTCTTTATTCTTTGTTGTAGTTTATAACAGTATGAAAGCTCAGACAATCATTCCAAACTAGCTTCATCCACACACCAGATGCATTTGTAAATGTTTATGGCTGTTTTGGTCCAATTCTTTCCTTTATCTCTCTCTACCTTGTGTTGTGGGCCAGGGGCCTCTGTTGACCTCACTATAGGCATGAACTGGACTCTCTCAGCAATATGGACTGCCTGATCTAGTGCCAGTACACACTGTTCCATGTTAAAGGGAAGGAGAGAGACAGACATGGAGGGAGGGAGACACGGAGGGAGAGAGAGAGACAGATAAGGAGAGAGAGAGAGACACGGAGGGAGAGAGAGAGAGACAGACATGGAGGGAGAGAGAGAGACAGACATGGAGGGCGAGAGAGAGACAGACATGGAGGGAGAGAGAGAGACAGACATGGAGGGAGAGAGAGAGACAGACATGGAGGGAGAGAGAGAGACAGACATGGAGGGAGAGAGAGAGACAGACATGGAGGGAGAGAGAGAGACAGACATGGAGGGAGAGAGAGAGACAGACATGGAGGGAGAGAGAGAGAGACAGACATGGAGGGAGAGAGAGAGACAGACATGGAGAGAGGGAGGGAGGGAGACACACAGGGTGGGAGGGAGGGAGGGAGGGAGGGAGAGAGACAGACATGGAGGGAGAGAGAGAGAGAGACAGACATGGAGGTAGAGAGAGAGACAGACATGGAGAGAGGGAGGGAGGGAGACACGCAGGGTGGGAGGGAGGGAGAGAGACAGACATGGAGGGAGAGAGAGAGAGAGAGACAGACATGGAGGGAGAGAGAGAGAGACATGGAGAGAGAGAGAGAGACATGGAGGGAGAGAGAATGCATATGCCTGCGTGGGGCTTTGGCTGCTTTCTCCACTCATTGGGGAGACCCATGTAATAGGCCTGTGTGTGTTTGTGTGTTTTTTGAAAGCCTGAAAGGAGACAGACAGACACGAAGGGAGGAAGAGAGACAGACACGGAGAGAGGGAGGGAGAGACAGACACGGAGGGAGGAAGAGAGACAGACACGGAGAGAGGGAGGGAGAGAGACAGACACAGAGGGAGGGAGGGAGACACGGAGGGCGGGCGGGAGAGAGAGACATTGAGGGAGAGAGACAGACACGGAGTGAGGGAGGGAGGGAGACAGACACGGATGGAGGGTTGGGAGACATATATGGACGGAGGTAGGGAGGGAGGGAGAGAGAGAGACATACACGGATGGAGGGACGGAGGGAGGGAGGGAGGGAGGGAGGGAGGGAGGGAGGGAGGGAGGGAGGGAGGGAGGGAGGGAGGGAGAGAGACAGACACGGACAGAGGGAGGGAGAGAGACATACACAGACGGAGGGAGGGAGGGAGGGAGGGAGAGAGACATACACGGATGGAGGGACGGAGGGAGGGAGGGAGGGAGAGAGACAGACACGGACAGAGGGAGGGAGAGAGACATACACAGACGGAGGGAGGGAGGGAGGGAGAGAGACAGACACGGATGGAGGGAGGAAGAGAGACAAACACGAATGGAGGGAGGGAGGGAGACACGGACAGAGGGAGGGAGGGAGGGAGAGAGACAGACATGGAGGGAGAGAGAGAGAGACAGACATGGATGGAGGGAGGGAGACATGGAGGGAGAGAGAATGCATATGCCTGCTTGAGGCTTTGGCTGCTTTCTCCACTCATTGGGGAGACCCATGTCATAGGCCTGTGTGTGTTTGTGTGTTTTTTGAAAGCCTGCAATTGTTTGTGTTTGCATGTGTACGGATGCGCTCATGTGTATGTCTGTTTCCTAAGGCTGTGTTTTCTAAGGCTGTGTGTGTGCGTGCGGATGGGGATGCACGCGTGTGTGTGTGTTTCCTAAGACGGTGTGTCTGTGTGTGTGCGCGTGTGTGTGTGTATGTTTTCTAAGGTGGTGTGTGTGTGTGTGTGTATGTTTCCTAAGATGTGGGGTGTGTGTGTATGTTTCCTAAGGTGGGGTGTGTGTGTGAGCAGATGCGCATGTGTTTCTTAAGGCGTGTGTCTGTGTGTGTGTGTGCATGTGTGTGTATGTTTCCTAAGGTGGTGTGTGTGTGTGTGTATGTTTCCTAAGGTGGGGTGTGTGTGTGTATGTTTCCTAAGGTGGGGTGTGTGTGTGTGTGTGTGTGTGTGTGTGTGTGTGTGTGTGTGTGTGTGTGTGTGTGTGTGTGTTTGTTTCCTAAAGTGGGGTGTGTGTGTGTATGTTTCCTAAGGTGGGGTGTGTGTGTGTATGTTCCCTAAGGTGGGGTGTGTGTGTGTGTGTATGTTTCCTAAGGTGGGGTACATGTGTGTGTGTATGTTTCCTAAGGTGGGGTGGGTGTGTGTGTGTGTGCAGATGCGTGTGTGCCTCTTGGCTGCTTTCTCCCACTCTTTCTGGGATCGTGCTCCCAGTCAGGGCAGCTTTGTGATGTCTGTATTTACATGTATTTATTTATATAACCTTTTAGTTTTTATCAGGGAGTCATACTGAGACCAAGTTCTCTTTTACAGATGAGACCAGAATTACATAAATGGCAGAAAAGTTCTTAATTGGCCTACAGGCACCAAAACGTCAAATTTTAGAACATTTTGAAGATTGTTCCACATACAAGGTGCAAAAGAAAAATGAAAAGCTAATTTACCTAACTCAGTAGAGACTAGGGTTACAAAAAGTCTGAAAGGGAAGTTGAGCCTGGGAATTTTGGGGAATTTTGCTTAGTCCATTGTTGGAAGTCCATTCTTCCATCACATGTACAGCTGATTCTCAAGATCTTATACACTAATGAGATGCTATTGAGCCCACGCTACTACACTGTCTGAGCCAAGAACTACATGCTTTCTGGTAAGTTTTGATTACAATACTGGGTGGGGTGAATATATTTTATATGACATATACATTATTTTTTGTTAACTACAGCAAAGTGTGTTTAATTAATTTCTAACTTGTTAACAAGTTAGTTTTTGCTACCATATGGGTTTTAGCTTACTTGACCCTGCTAACTGAGGAGTGTTAATTCACCTGTTTCCATACATGTTTAATTTTAAAACATTTATCTTACAAAGGAGTTGTTTAATCTAACTGCTTAACTATTTATCTGTACATGGAATTGTATTTGGTTATTTTTTTACTCATTTTTTAATAATCTTTACAGGAAAATGCTACAGGCACTATCTGACGTGTGGAGACATTTCACTGCAGCTAATGTAGAAGGAAAAGCTGTGTACATTTGCAAATACTGTGCCAAATCATATGTGAAGAATGCAACAAAGATGCAGAATCATCTGGCCAAGTGCATAAAGTTCCCTAATCACTCACAACAACAACAACTTCTATTCGAGGTGAAAATTATGAATCCAACACCTTATTGATAGCAACAGCTCATGGTCCTCCTGGAATCAGACTTTTTTTTGACTCAATGGAGGAACGTAGTCAGAGAAATGCTGATGGATGTCTTGCTCGAGCTGTGTATGCAACTGGTTCACCTCTGATGCTCACAGGAAATGTGTATTGGAAGATATTTCTGAATGTTCTTTGCCCAGCATACACCCCTCCAACCACATATGCTTTATCTACTCATTTGCTGGATGCAGAGTTCAACAGAGTGCAAGTGAAGGTCAAGAAAATCATAGAGAAAGCAGACTGTTGCAATCATAACTGATGGGTGGTCGAAAGTTCGTGGGCAAGGAATAATGAACTACATCATCTCCACCCCTCAAGCAGTATTCTACAAGAGCACAGGACACACTGGTCTCTACATTGCAGATGAGCTGAAGGCAGTCATCAATGACCTTGGATTACAGAAGGTATTTGCACTGGTGACAGACAATGCTGCGAACATGAAGGCTGATTGGTCTAAAGTGGAGGAATCCTACCCTCACATCACACCCATTGGCTGTGCTGCTCATGCATTGAATATGCTCCTAAAGGACATCATGGCACTGAAAACAATGGATACACAAGAGAGCCAAGAAAATGGTTAGGTATGTGAAGGGTCATCAAGTTATAGCAGCAATCTACCTCAACAAGCAAAGTGAGAAGAATAAGAGCACCACATTGAAGCTGCCCAGCAACACCCATCGGGTTGGTGTTGTCATCATTGACAGTCTCCTGGAGGGGAAGGAGTCTTTCCAAGAAAAGGCCATATCACAGTCTGCCGATATGGACAGCCCAATCAAGAGGATCCTCCTGGATGATGTATTTTGGGAGAGAGTGGTAAGCAGCCTGAAACTCCTGAAACCAGACTACGGTTTGCAACTGCACATGGGGACAAAGATCGTTCTTTTTGGAGAAATGTCCTCTGGTCTAATGAAACAAAATAGAACTGTTTGGTCATATTGACCATCATTATATTTGGGGGAAAAAGAGGGAGGCTTGCAAGCCTAAGAACACCATCCCAACCGTGAAGCACAGGGGTGGCAGCATCGTGTTGTGGGGGTGCTTTGCTGTAGAAGGGACTGGTGCACTTCACAAAATAGATGGTAGCATGAGGGAGGAAAATTATGTGGATATTTTAAAGCAACATCTCAAGACATCAGTCAGGAAGTTAAAGCTTGGTCGCAAATGAACAATGACCCCAAGCATACTTCCAAAGTTGTGGCAAAATGGCTTAAGGACAACAAAGTCAAGGTATTGGAGTGGCCAACACAAAGCCCTGACCTCATTTTGTGGGCAGAACTGAAAAGGTGTGTGTGAGCAAGGAGGCCTACAAACCTGACTCCGTTACACCAGCTCTTGTCAGGAGGAATGGGCCAAAATTCACCCATCTTATTGTGGGAAGCTTGTGGAAGGCTACCTGAAATGTTTGACCCAAGTTAAACAATTTAAAGGCAATGCTACCAAATACTAATTGAGTGTATGTAAACTTCTGACCCACTGGGAATGTGATGAAAGAATTAAAAGCTGAAATAAATCATTCTCTCTACTATTATTCTGACATTTCACATTCTTAAAATAAAGTGGTGATCCTTTGGCTTAAGGTGTATGTAAACTTCCGACTTCAACTGTACATATTGTATCTTATCATTTTCTGGGCCTTTTCCGTTCCCATGACAACAGGCGCAATCCCCATCTGGCTGCCATGGCAACTAAATAGAATCCATGTGGAGTCTTGTAACACACACATACAAGCGAGTACACACACACACACACACACACACACGAAAGTGGATTAACAGCTAAATGAGAGTATAGGCAGTTCTGACTCGTCGTTGATCAGTAACCTTTCAATATGTGTGCGTGTGTGTTGGCCGTGCGTCGCCCTAGGCTGGTTAGAGAAGATGCAGTATTAATAAGGTCTGTTCATTAGACCAGGCAGGCTGAGACACTGTCTACATCCTAAATTGCATCCTATTCCTTATATCGTGCACTGCTTTTGACCAGGGCCAATAGGCCTCTGGTCAAAAGTAGTGCACTATGAAGGGAATAGGGTGCCATTTGGGATGCATTTAAGGCACTACACTAATAGGCCTTAAATCTGTAATTAGCTCTACGGAGAGAGGGAGAGTTCAGAGAGAGGGAACGGAGGAAAGAGGGGGGAAATGGCTATCAGGGGGAAAAGCGAGAGCAGTAAAATGGGGAGAATGACAAGAATTTATGGAGCTAGCCAAAGATTAAGCAGGCACTCTGGAAGGGAGGGAGAGAGAGGGCTGTGTGTGCGTACGGTATTTGTGCGTGTGCTGCTATGTTGTCCAACAAAGCGGCTAGCATCCATATCAGTTGGGGAGTGAAAAGTGGCACACGTGGCCTGCTGCAGGCACACACGTTGACCTGTGTCTCCCCAACACACACACACTGTGTGCTTTCTCTTTCTTTCTTAATTACTTTCTATCTTTCTTTCTTTCTCCCTCTCATTCACACGTTCTCTATTCCTCACTCACTTGTTGTTGTTTTCTGTCCCTGTCTCCTCTATCCATCCCTTCCTCCCTCTAGCCATCCCTTCCTCCCTCCTCTATTCATCCCTCTCTCCTCTATCCATCCCTTCCTCCCTCTAGCCATCCCTTCCTCCCTCCTCTATTCATCCCTCTCTCCTCTATCCATCCCTTCCTCCCTCCTCTATTCATCCCTCTCTCCTCTATCCATCCATTCCTCCATCCTCTATCCATCCCTTCCTCCCTCTAGCCATCCCTTCCTCCCTCCTCTATTCATCCCTCTCTCCTCTATCCATCCCTTCCTCCCTCCTCTATCCATCCCTCTCTCCTCTATCCATCCCTTCCTCCCTCCTCTAGCCATCCCTTCCTCCCTCCTCTATCCATTCCTTCCTCCCTCCTCTATCCATCCCTTCCTCCCTCCTCTATCCATTCCTTCCTCCCTCCTCTATCCATCCCTTCCTCCCTCCTCTATTCATCCCTCTCTCCTCTATCCATCCCTTCCTCCCTCCTCTATTCATCCCTCTCTCCTCTATCCATCCATTCCTCCATCCTCTATCCATCCCTTCCTCCCTCTATCCATCCCTTCCTCCCTCCTCTATCCATCCCTCTCTCCTCTATCCATCCCTTCCTCCCTCCTCTAGCCATCCCTTCCTCCCTCCTCTATCCATTCCTTCCTCCCTCCTCTATTCATCCCTCTCTCCTCTATCCATCCATTCCTCCATCCTCTATCCATCCCTTCCTCCCTCTATCCATCCCTTCCTCCCTCCTCTATCCATCCCTCTCTCCTCTATCCATCCCTTCCTCCCTCCTCTAGCCATCCCTTCCTCCCTCCTCTATCCATTCCTTCCTCCCTCCTCTATCCATCCCTTCCTCCCTCCTCTATCCATCCCTTCCTCCCTCCTCTATCCATTCCTTCCTCCCTCCTCTATCCATTCCTTCCTCCCTCCTCTATCCATCCCTTCCTCCCTCCTCTATCCATCCCGTCCTCCCTCCTCTATCCATTCCTTCCTCCCTCCTCTATCCATCCCTTCCTCCCTTCTCTATCCATCCCTTCCTCCCCCTCTATCCATTCCTCCCTCCTCTATCCATCCCTTCCTCCCTCCTCTATCCATCCCGTCCTCCCTCCTCTATCCATTCCTTCCTCCCTCCTCTATCCATTCCTTCCTCCCTCCTCTAGCCATCCCTTCCTCCCCCCTCTAGCCATTCCTTCCTCCCTCCCTCTATCCATCCATCATCCCTTCCTCCATCCTCTATCCATCCATCCCTTCCTCCCTCCTCTATCCATCCCTTCCTCCCTCCTCTATCCATCTCTTCCTCCCTCCTCTATCCATCCCTTCCTCCCTCCTCTATCCATCCCTTCCTCCCTCCTCTATCCATCCCGTCCTCCCTCCTCTATCCATTCCTTCCTCCCTTCTCTATCCATCCCTTCCTCCCCCTCTATCCATTCCTCCCTCCTCTATCCATCCCTTCCTCCCTCCTCTATCCATCCCGTCCTCCCTCCTCTATCCATTCCTTCCTCCCTCCTCTATCCATTCCTTCCTCCCTCCTCTAGCCATCCCTTCCTCCCCCCTCTATCCATTCCTTCCTCCCTCCCTCTATCCATCCATCATCCCTTCCTCCATCCTCTATCCATCCATCCCTTCCTCCCTCCTCTATCCATCCATCCCTTCCTCCCTCCTCTATCCATCCATCCCTTCCTCCATCCCACAGTTTCCTTTGATCCATCTCTTCTAGTTGCTGACTCAACCACATATTATGATGTTCAGACAGACCTTCAAACACCTGTAGCTCATTCTCTCTCTATCCCTCCTTCCTCCCTTCTCTTGCTCTCTCTCTCTCTCTCTAGCTTTCTCTCTCTCACTCTCTCTCCAACTCTCTTCCCCTCCTCTCTCTCTCTGCCTGTGTTCCACCTCCTTTTACCTCGTGCTTTCTCACTCACGCCCTGTTCTCCCCGTCTCCCTCCCCACCCTCTCTCTCTTTCCCTTCTCCCCCCTCTTCACTCTGCATTCTTCTCTATCATTATGACCAATCATCTTTTCATATTGTAATAAACCATTGTTCATCACTGTTGTGTCTGTTAATGTGTGACTCCCCAAGCTTCACAACACACCACCACAGTAACGTACCATTTTGTTTCTCTCACATTATCTTCCCTTACTCTTTCCCCCCCTCCGTTTCTTTAGTAAGTGTATTTCATTCATTCATTGTCCCTCTTTGCGTCTCCTTTGTTCCCCTTCTCTCGCTCCACTCCCTCTGTCTGCCTGTCTCCCCCTCTTTGTTGCGGTCTCTGTTGTTGTCTCTCTCTCTCTCTCTCCACTCTCTCTCTCTCTCTCTCTCTCTCTCTCTCTCTCTCCTCTCTCTCTCTCTCTCTCCTCTCTCTTCTCTCTCTCCTCTCTCTCCTCTCTCTCTCTCTCTCTCTCTCCTCTCTCTCTCTCTCTCTCTCTCTCTCTCTCTCCTCTCTCTCTCTCTCTCTCTCTCTCTCTCTCTCTCTCTCTCTCTCTCTCTGTTTTCTCATCTCTAGCGGTGCAGCCGAGATACAGAGTTTAACGGTTTATGATAGTCTGGGGGCGCACTCATTGTCACACCATCAACATCGGACACGTGACGCTTTGGCTTATGGCCACTGAACAACAGCCCCTCTGACTTGGAGGAGCTAGGTCTCTCACGTTCAACTTAGTAGACGTACCAAAGGCCGCACAGTTTGACGACAGGCCGAAAAGGCTTCTCCGATAGAAATCCTGACCGTGCTCGTAGGCGATGCCGTGGCCACGTAGGCTACACACACACACACAGACACACACACACACACACACATGCGCAGAAGCACGTCATCGGGTCGAACGGTTGTCTCGCGGGGCCCGAACTGCGCTCGCGGAGGCCGTCAAATCAAAGATGGCCCTTCCTTGTTGGCGAAAATGAAAACGTGTCAGTTTGTCACTTTTCACGAGGTTGGAGTAAAAACATGTTCAGCTACTTAAGACACTGGCTGGAATCTAGGCTGTGCCTTTAGAGTTAAAAAAAAACTAAAACAACAAAGGAAGTATTTTTCACGTATCTCACTGACGTCACAAACCCCAAACCCTGGCCTGGTCTGTTTTGCTTAGTCTCATACCAAAGAGTGTAAAAATGGACCCGATGCCTCTCTGCTTGGCCCTCAGCATTAATGAGATAGATTTGGGGTAAGGCTGGTGTCCTGTCCAGGGGGTGTACTTGTACATTAAGCTGCCTTACACTACGGAAACAGGCTCCATCTTGCACAGGCCATTCTAGAGTAGGACCACTGCATTGTCTCACTGGTTGTGGTTTACGTTCATACAACTGTCTTTTGATGTCTGATCTGTATCTGTAATGAACACGTCTACTTTGAGCAGGAATATCGCTATATAGTTATACAAATTGGAATCTTTGGTGACTAATTCTCTCTTTTTCTCTTTTTCTTTATTTTCTTTCTTTCTTTCTTCAGAGTCTTCAAGAAGTCCAGTCCCAACTGCAAGGTAGGTCACAACTCCCCCTTGTGTGCCTGCTTGCTAGTACGTGTGTGTGTGTGTGTGTCAGACAGAAGAAGGTAAGGTTCCTCCTCTTTCCCTGTAGACTTTCTCTCGCTTCCTCTCTTCTGGTCTCTTCCCTCATTCTCTGCTCCTCTCTGCTCCTGGATTACACGCGTAGCTCGTCTCTCTCTCTCTCTTTACAACAGTAGATTATCTCTCGCTCTTTACAACAGTAGATTATCTCTCTCTCTTTACAACAGTAGATTATCTCTCTCTCTTTACAACAGTAGATTATCTATCTGCTTTATCTGTCTTTATGTCGAAAGACTTAGGTGATCTTTCCTCTCTGCTGTAACTATAGATTTTTCCTACGGGCCTATACTTTTGCCTCTGTAGATTTTTCCTACATACAAGTGCCTTTATTGATTTCTCTTATTTCATTTTCTGCATCATCTTTGCTCCCTTTCCGCTCTCTGTTGTTATCTATATTTCTTTCTCTCTCTCCTTCTCTCCATTTCTCTCTCTCTCTCTCTCTCTCTCTCTCTCTCTCTCTCTCTCTCTCTCTCTCTCTCTCTCTCTCTCTCTCTCTCTCTCTCTCTCTCTCACTCTTTCTCTCTGTGTCTCCATGATGGAGGGATCAGTGTGTGTAGATGACGTGTTTTGTGATCTGACCCCGCAAGGCAAGATAGTATACAGGAAGGGAGTGGAGAGACTAGGGGTCAGTGTGTGTGTGTGTGTGTGTGTGTGTTTTACTTGTATGGTCTAATTGAAAGAGTCATGTTGACGTACGCCATGTTTTCCTTTCCATTTCCACATGCTGTTCCCGTTTTTACCCACCCTCTGTTTCCATCCTTCTCTCTCGCCTTCTTTCTCTCATTTTGTCTATTTTGTTATCTCTACCCTTCTGTCCCTTTCTCTCTCTCTCTCTCTCTCTCTCTCTCTCTCTCTCTCTCTCTCTCTCTGTGCCTCTCGCTCTGTAACTTTCTCTCTCTCTCTCTCTCTCTCTCTCTCTCTCGCTCTCTCTCTCTGTGCCTCTCGCTCTGTAACTTTCTCTCTCTCTCTCTCTCTCTCTCTCTCTCTCTCTCTCTCTCTCTCTCTCTCTGTGCCTCTTGCTCTGTAACTTTCTCTCTCTCTCCTTCTCTCTCTCTAGCTCACTGTATACCTGGGAAAGAGAGACTTTGTGGATCACCTAGACCATGTAGATCCAGTGGGTGAGTAGTAACACAAACACACACTATTGTTGATGTAATGTTGTCGGAAAAACACATCAACCCCCTGGCGTCTCGCTCGGGGTTGCTATGACGACAGCACCTCACATTGGGGAAACACCCTCACCACGGGGGGTGTGCGACAATGGGAGTAACCCTAGTGAGGTAGTGTTTTGATTATTTCACATTGACTTATACACACAGGACTACGATATCAGAACAACCAACCCTTTTCTATGACACACACACACCGGCACTACTTGTGGGACTATACATCTACGATACGCCAGAGAAGTATCAGGTCATTCTCGCCTGTGTTGGAATCCATACGCTGCTTTCTATAAGAGGTCATAAAGGCTCATACACGCCCATGACGTGTCTAATAATATGCATTATAACTGTCGGCTTTAAGAAGTCAAGTATTTTTGTGTACTCTGTATTTTTGTGTACTCTGTATTTTTGTGTACTCTGTATTTTTGTGTACTCTGTATTTTTGTGTACTCTGTATTTTTGCGTACAATGCAGGTTCAGTAGTGTGTGCATGTGTATGAGCATGCACATCTGACTATTACTCTCAATCTCACTAACCAAATACTGTGCGGCTTGGGTAACAGACACACTCATACATAATATGATCTCTGTGTGTGTGTGTGTGTGTGTGTTGTTTTTCACTGTGTGTGTGTGTGTGTTGTTTTTCACTGTGTGTGTGTGTGTGTGTTGTTTTTCACTGTGTGTGTGTGTGTGTGTGTGTTGTTTTTCACTGTGTGTGTGTGTGTTGTTTTTCACTGTGTGTGTGTGTGTTGTTTTTCACTGTGTGTGTGTGTGTGTTGTTTTTCACTGTGTGTGTGTGTGTGTTGTTTTTCACTGTGTGTGTGTGTGTGTGTTGTTTTTCACTGTGTGTGTGTGTGTGTGTGTGTGTGTTGTTTTCACTGTGTGTGTGTGTGTGTTGTTTTTCACTGTGTGTGTGTGTGTTGTTTTTCACTGTGTGTGTGTGTGTGTTGTTTTTCACTGTGTGTGTGTGTGTTGTTTTTCACTGTGTGTGTGTGTGTTGTTTTTCACTGTGTGTGTGTGTGTTGTTTTTCACTGTGTGTGTGTGTGTTGTTTTTCACTGTGTGTGTGTGTGTGTTGTTTTTCACTGTGTGTGTGTGTGTGTGTGTTGTTTTTCACTGTGTGTGTGTTGTTTTTCACTGTGTGTGTGTGTGTTGTTTTTCACTGTGTGTGTGTGTGTTGTTTTTCACTGTGTGTGTGTGTGTTGTTTTTCACTGTGTGTGTGTGTGTTGTTTTTCACTGTGTGTGTGTGTGTGTTGTTTTTTCTACAGATGGAGTGCTACTAATAGACCCAGAGTACCTAAAAGACCGTAAAGGTAAGTGTGTGTGAGTGCACCTAAAAGACCGTAAAGGTAAGTGTGTGTGAGTGCACCTAAAAGACCGTAAAGGTAAGTGTGTGTGAGTGCACGCGCGCGAGTGATTAAAAATACTCTTCTCATGTTCCCGTCTCTCTCCTTCTTCTTCTTTTTCCCCCCTGCGATCTCTTCCTCCTCCCTCTCCCTCTCTCTCCCTCCCCTCCTCCTCCAGTCTTTGTGACTCTGACCTGTGCGTTCCGGTATGGCCGTGAGGACCTGGACGTTCTGGGTTTGTCCTTTAGGAAAGACCTCTACATCTCCACCTTCCAGGCCTTCCCCGCCGCCACCACAGAGGAGGAGCGGAAACCACTCAGCCACCTGCAGGAGAGACTGCTGAAGAAGCTGGGCCAGCACGCACACCCGTTCAACTTCACCGTGAGTTGTGTAGATTGGCCCACTGTGCAGCAAACACACCCGTTCAACTTCACCGTGAGTTCTGTAGACTGGTCCACTGCGCAGCAAACACACCCGTTTAGCTTCACTGTGAGTTCTGTAGACTGGCCCACTGCGCAGCAAACACACCCGTTTAGCTTCACTGTGAGTTCTGTAGACTGGTCCACTGTGCAGCAAACACACCCGTTTAGCTTCACTGTGAGTTCTGTAGACTGGTCCACTGCGCAGCAAACACACCCGTTTAGCTTCACTGTGAGTTCTGTAGACTGGTCCACTGTGCAGCAAACACACCCGTTTAGCTTCACTGTGAGTTCTGTAGACTGGCCCACTGTGCAGCGAACACACCCGTTCAACTTCACCGTGAGTTCTGTAGACTGGCCCACTGTGCAGCAAACACACCCGTTTAGCTTCACTGTGAGTTCTGTAGACTGGTCCACTGCGCAGCAAACACACCCGTTCAAATCAACGCGTTTAGGTTCCTCTTTGCCCGTGTTCAATTCTGTGGTTGTGCGTTTCTGTCTCCGGTGTCTGTGTGCCTGTTTGTTGGTGAGCAGTTGTGTATTGATTCTGCGGCGTGACTGTCAAATATCTCTCTTTCAGATCCCTCAGAACCTGCCCTGCTCAGTCACTCTACAGCCAGGACCAGAGGACACGGGGAAGGTACAGAGACCACACACACACACACACACACACACACAAAACTTTTGATTGATTATCTGCCTCTGCCTTCATCTCTGCTCAGGCTTGTGGAGTGGACTTTGAGGTCAGAGCCTTCTGCGCCAGGACTGTAGAGGAGAAAATACACAAAAGGTACAGTGTAGTCGAAGCCCTGCGTTTTGATCCGGGGATTCAGTGCAGATGGTTTAAGTGATTGTGCATGTGCTGTTTAAGGAACTCTGTGCTGTTGATAACCCTAGTGTGTGTGTGTGTGTGTGTGTTTGTTATATGACTAGCTTTTTCATATGATATTACATATGTTGTTATAGGAACTCTGTGCGTCTGGTGATCCGTAAGGTGCAGTACGCCCCTGAGAAGCCTGGTCCTCAGCCCATGGTGGAGACGACGCGATCCTTCCTACTGTCAGATAGATCCCTACATCTAGAGGCCTCACTGGATAAAGAGGTAGGGCAGGCCCCCCCGAGACAGACAGAGGCCGACGTGCAGAGACAGACGCACGACGGACACACACACACACACACACACATTAATTAATTAGTTAAAAGCGTTATGCAAACATTAGGTTGATTGGATTGGTTAAAGCCTGAGATTATCGGCCCACTAACCGAATTCACTCCTCCCCGTTCTCTCCGTCTCTTCCTTTCCTTCTCATTCTCGCTCGGTCTTCCGCTCTTCTGTCTTCCTCTCTTCCTCCCCCTCTTTCTCAGCTCTACTACCATGGAGAGCCTATCAGTGTGAATGTCCATGTCACCAACAACTCCACCAAAACAGTGAAGAGGATGAAAATTTCAGGTAAGAGACAAACGTGTAATCAGCTGGCCCCAATTCAATCCCCCCTCCTCACCCCAACCTTTATTTTATGAATAAGCTCCATCACTGCACTGCTAATACCTACCCAAACCCTACAGATCTACAAACATCGAGGGGTTAGGCCCAAGGGGGAGGGTTTCGGAGCGATTTGGGAAAGGCTGTAGCAGAGGAGAGGCGCAAACCTTCCCATCTGCCACTCCTCTGCTCTCTCCATCTTTTGTCGCTGTGTGTCTGTCAGTAGTTTGCCTCTCCTGGTGTTGTTAACCCTTTCTCTCCCCTGCCGCAGTGCGTCAGTATGCCGATATCTGTCTGTTCAGTACGGCTCAGTACAAGTGTCCTGTTGCACAGGAGGAGGCAGAGTGAGTACCCCTTCTCTCCGGAACCTCTCTCTCCATCCCTGTAACCTTCTCTTCATCACGTTCTCTCTCTCCTTTGGCCCTCGGGACCACTCTCCTTTCTTCACCTCTCTCTTTTCTCCTCTGTGAGAGAATGTTGGGTGAATAACGCACAGGTTGTGTGGCCAAATAGAGACTCACTTTCGGTACTCTTTGTTTTGTTTCATTATTTCTGCATAACTTCTCATGTTGTCTGACCTTCTATGCTCACTGAAAATGTGCTATGCTTCGACATCATACTCCTGCCCCTCTCCCGATATACCAGACCCTGCAAACCCACCTTTCTGCTGGTACTACCATTCCAGACTGCCCCTCTCCTCCTCTCAGCTCAACACCTCTCCTGCCCTGCTACCTCCCACCCAACCCACTCTGAGACCCCAGGCAACCTCATCTCCTCCCCCGCCTAGTAACATCACAGCCCCTCGTCCCCTTGTTATGACATCATGGAGTTGGTGTTCTCTCCCCCTGTACTGTAGTTTTACAGGTGACTGATGTAGTGCTGCACAGATGTGACACCTACAATAAGTCTGTGGGCCACACCGCCGACTGGTGAGTAGAGGAGCAACAATACGAATGGCTTAAAGTAACTATCCAGTGTTTCCAGATTTCTATCAAATATGACCTCGAATTTGTTTATTAAGTATGTTAAAAAGCTGCTTTTCTGTGTTTTTAAATGGTGTGGGCGTACTCCCAACAACCGAATGGTGTGGGTGTGAACCGGTTATTCAAATATGAATACGAGTCGATCGCTGATTGGCCAAGTCATGACGTCATCCTTTATGAGGAAATAGCAAGCATTTTTGAAACGGTCTGTTTGAGATACAAGTTTGAGGTGGGTTTTTTAAAGTGTTCCCCCCCCCCCCCCTCCAATTCATGCTTTGGCCTCATACGAGCATATGATGAGTCAACAACGTTATTTCGGTGTGAGTTAACCGAATATGAACTTTTAAAAGTGAGATTTTCACTGGACAGTTACTTTAACCCCCTAGACCTCCCCACAACCCCAGTACCTGGCTTGATTTAGGCTCACCAAAACTTCCCCTCATAGCCTAAATCTTGATGCCTAACCTCTCACCTGGATAATTATCCTTTTGGTCCCCCCCTTATCCAGTCCTCTTCAAGAAGCCAATGGCCCCAAATCCCAATTACCTTCCTCTCAAATTGTGGGAAATCTCTGACTTGTACCCAATCTAGTCCCCTTCAATAACCCTCTTCCTCTCTGCTCTAATGTCAGCATCTTTAATCCTTTTCTTTCCTCTCAACTTTCCTTACTGCTTCCCAAGCGTTGTGGACGCGTGTACGAACGAGAGTGAGTGATTAAAAAAACCAACCACGTCTGATGAAACAGAGAAATGATCAATTCTTTCTCTCTCCACAGTGACCAGGTGTCCCCCAGCAGTACGTTCTGTAAGGTGTACACCCTGACTCCCATGCTCACCAATAACAGAGAGAAGAGAGGCCTGGCTCTGGATGGGAAGCTGAAGCACGAAGACACCAACCTGGCCTCCAGCACCATGTAAGAGACTAGAGAGAGAGACACGCACATGAAAACCCACATACAGTACCAGTCAAACGTTTGGACACCTACTAATTCCAGCGTTTATCTTTATTTTTTACTATTTTCCACATTGTAGAATAATAGTGAAGGCATCAAAATTATGAAATAACACATATGGAATTATGTAGTAACCAAAAATTTTTCAAAATATATTTTATATTTGAGATTCTTCAAATAGCCTTTGCCTTGACAGCTTTGCACACTTTTGGCGTTCTTCTCAACCAGCTTCATGAGGTAGTCTCCTGGAATGCATTTCAATTAACAGGTGTGCCTTGTTAAAAATTAATTTGTGGAATTTCTTTCCTTCTTAATGCGTTTGAGCCAATCAGTTGTGTTGTGACAAGGTAGGGGTGGTATACAGAAGATGGCCCTATTTGGTAAAAGACCAAGTCCATATTATGGCAAAAACATCTCAAACAAGCAAAGAGAAAAGACAATCCATCATTACTTTAAGATGTGAAGGTCAGTCAATACAGAACATTTCAAGAACTTTCTTCAAGTGCAGTCGCAAAAACCATCAAGCGCTTTGATGAAACTGGATTTCCTGAGGACCGCCACAGGAAAGGAAGACCCAAGTGCATTAAAGTTAACTGCACCTCAGATTGCAGCCCAAATAAATGTTTCACAAAGTTCAAGTAACAGACACATCTCAAAATCAACTGTTCAGAGAAGATTGTGTGAATCAGGCCATCATGGTTGAATTGCTGCAAAGAAACCACAACTAAACGACACCAATAAGAAGAAGAGACTTGCTGGTGGAAATCTGTCCTTTGGCCTGACGAGTCCAAATTTGAGACGCAGAGTAGGTGAATGGATGATCTCTGCATGTGTGGTTCCCTACGTGAAGCAGGGAAGAAGGAGGTTTGATGGTGTGGGGCTGTTTTTCTGGTGACACTGTCAGTGATATATTTAGAATTCAAGGCATGTTTAACCAACATGGCTACCACAGCATTCTGGAGCGATAAGCCATCCCATCTGGTTTGGGCTTAGTGGGACTATCATTTGTTTTTCAACAGAACAATGACCCAATACACCTCCAGGCTGTGTAAGGGCTATTTGACCAAGAAAGAGAGTGATGGACTGCTGCATCAGACGACCTAGCCTCCACAATCACCCGACCTCAACCCAATTGAGATGGTTTGGGATGAGTCGGACCGCAGAGTGAAGGAAAAGCAGCCAACAAGTATTCAGCATGTGTGGGAACTCCTTCAAGCCTGTTGGAAAAGCATTCCAGGTGAAGCTGGTTGAGAGAATGCCAAGAGTGTCTACAGCTGTCATCAAGGCAAAGCATGGTGGTGGCAGCAGTTATTCATCAGCAGGGACTGGGAAACTCGTCAGAATTGAAGGAATGATGGATGGCGCTAAATACAGGGAAATTCTTGAGGGAAACCTGTTTCAGTCTTCCAGAGATTTGAGACTGGGACAGAGGTTCACCTTCCAGCATGACAATAACCCTAAGCATACTGCTAAATCAACACTCGAGTGGTTTAAGGAGAAACATTTAAATGTCTTGGAATGGCCTAGTCAAAGCCCAGACCTCAATCTAATTGAGAATCTGTTGTATGACTTAAAGATTGCTGTACACCAGCAGAACCCATCTGACTAGAAGGAGCTGGAGCAGTTCTGCCTTGAAGAATTGGCAAATATCCCAATGGCTAGATGTGCCAAGCTTATAGAGACATATCCCAAGAGACGTGCAGCTGTAATTGCTGCAAAAGGTGGCTCTACAAAGTATTGACTTTTGGGGGGTGAATAGTTATGCACGCTCAAGTTTTTGGTCTTATTTCTTGTTTGTTTCACAATAAATATTTTGCATCTTCAAAGTGGTAGACATGTTGTGTAAATCAAATGATACAAACCTCCCCCAAAATATATTTTGATTCCAGGTTGTAAGGCAACAAAAGAAGAAAAATGCCAAGGGGGTGGACGCTTTCACAAGGCACTATATGCCAGGCTTGTAGTGTCATACCCAATAAGGCTTGAGGCCTTACATTAGTCAGTAATTGCTGACAAATGTTCTTCAACAAGGTACTGAGTAAAGGGTCTGAATAGTTATGTAAATTTAATATATATTTTTTTTATATAAAATTTGCAAATATTTCTAAAAACCTGTTTTTGCTTTGTCGTTATGGGGTATTGTGTGTAGATTGATGAGGGGAAAAACATGTAATACATTTTAGAAAATGTGGAAAATGTGGAAAAGTCAAGGGGTCTGAATACTTTCCGAATGCACTGTAAAAATATATGTAAAGTGTTGTTTCATTATCTGAAATAAAAGATCGCCAAATTTTTCCATACCCACAAAAAGCGTATTATGTCAAAAAAATGTGTGCAGAAGTTTTTCATTCCTGTTAGTGAGCATAATATATCAACCTGACAGGTGTGGCATATCAAGAAGCTGATTAAACAACATGATCATGACACAGGTGCACCTTGTGCTGGGGAAAATAAAAGGGCACTCTAAAATGTGCAGTTTTGTCACACAACACAATGCCACATGCTGACTGCAGGAATGTCCACCAAACAACACTGCCTCTCATATCAATGTATCACTCTATATACTCACAGGACAGTTTATTAGGTACACCCATCTAGTACTGGGTCAGATCCCCTTTGCCTTCAGAACAGCCTGAATTCTTCGGGGCGTGGATTCTACAAGTTGTAAGCGTTCCACAGAGATGTTGGTCCATGCTGACGCAATGGCATCACGCAAGTACTGCAGATTGGACGGCGGTATACCACCGCCACCAGCCTGTACCATTGACACCAGGCAGGATGGGTCCATTGACTCATGCTGCCTCTACCAAATCCTGACTCTGCCATCAGCATGACTCAACAGGAACCAGTACTCTTCAGGCAATGTTGCCACTCGTCAGTTGTCCAGTGTTGATGATGGTGTGCCCACTGGAACCGCTTCTTTTAGCTGATAGGAGTGGAACCCGGTGTGGTCGTCTGTGGCGATAGCCCATCCGTGACATGGATCGACGAGTTGTGCGTCCCGAGATGCTGTTCTGCACACCACTGTCGTACTGCATTGTTATTTGTCTGTTTGTGGCCCGCCTGTTAGCTTGCACGATTCTTGCCATTATCCTTCATGCTGAGCTCTCTCATCAACAAACTTTTTTCTCCCACAGGACTGTCGTTGACTGGATGTTTTTTGTTTGTCGGAAACCCTACACACGGTCGTGTGTGAAAAGCCCAGAAGGGTGGCCGTTTCTGTATTACTGGATCCGGCGTGCCTGCCACAGATTATCACACCATGCTCAAAGTGGTTTTGGTCCCTTGTTTTCCCATTCCAAAATTCAATCAAAGAGTAACTGCTTATGGGGGCATTCGCGCAAAACTGAAAGGGCAAAACAACGCGTTTAACCATGGAAAGATGACTGGGAATATGGCAGAATACAAACAGTGTAGTTATTCCCTCCGCAAGGCAATCAAACAAGCGAAATGTCGGTATAGAGACAAAGTGGAGTTGCAATTCAACTAAACACCTTCTTTGAGGATAATACAGTGCCATGGACGAGGCCCGCTACCAAGGACTACAGGCCCTCCCTCTCCTGCTCCGTGGCCGACGTGAGTAAGACATTTAAACGTGTCCTCAGAGCATGCACAGACCAGCTGGCTGGTGTGTTTATGGACCTTTTCAATTGCTCCCTATCCCAGTCTGCTGTCCCCACATGCTTCAAGATGGCCACCATTGTTCCTATACCCAAGAAGTCAAAGGTAACTGAACTGACTATCGCCCCGCAGCACTCACTTCTGTCATCATGAAGTGCTTTGAGAAGCTAGTCAAGGATCATATCATCTCCACCTTACCTGCCACCCTAGACCCACTTCAATTTGCATACCGCCCCAATAGGTCCACAGACGATGCAATCGCCATCACACTGCACACTGCCCTATCCCATCTCGACAAGAGGAGTGCTATTCATTGACTACAGCTCAGCATTCAACACCATAGTACCCTCCAAGCTCATCATTAAGCTTGAGGCCTTGGGTCTCACCCCCGCCCTGTGCAATTGGGTCCGGGACTTCCTGACGGGCTGCCCCCAGGTGGTGAAAGTAGGAAACAACATCTCCACTTCGCTGATCCTCAACACTGGGGCCCCACAAGGGTGCGTGCTCAGCCTTCTCCTGTACTCCCTGTTCACCCACGACTGCGTGGCCATGCATGCCTCCAACTCAATCATCAAGTTTGCAGACGGCACAACACTAGTGGGCTTGATTACCAACAACGATGAGACAGCCTACAGGGAGGAGGTGAGGGCACTTGGAGTGTGGTATCAGGAAAACAACCATTCACTCAACATCCACAAAACAAAGGAGATGATTGTGGACTTCAAGAAACAGCAAAGGGAGCACCTCCCTATCCACATTGACGGGACAACAGTGGAGAAGGTGGAAAGTTTGGAAACCTCAGGA
This sequence comes from Oncorhynchus kisutch, assembly GCF_002021735.2. Taxonomy (NCBI): domain Eukaryota; kingdom Metazoa; phylum Chordata; class Actinopteri; order Salmoniformes; family Salmonidae; genus Oncorhynchus; species Oncorhynchus kisutch. Next base: position 21,078,407 of record NC_034182.2, read on the forward strand.
GGCTGAAAAAATTTGGCTTGTCACCTAAAACCCTCACAAACTTTTACAGATGCACAATTGAGAGCATCCTGTCGGGCTGTATCACTGCCTGGTACGGCAACTAATCCGCCCACAACCGTAAGGCTCTCCAGAGGGTGGTGCGGTCTGCACAATGCATCACCGGAGGCAAACTACCTGCCCTCCAGGACACCTACAGCCCCCGGTGTCACAGGAAGGCCAAAAAGATCATCAAGGACAACAACCACCCGAGCTGCCTGTTCACCCCACTACCATCAAGAAGGCGAGGTCAGTACAGGTGCATCAAAGCTGGGACCGAGAGACTGAAAAACAGCTTCTATCTCAAGGCCATCGGACTGTTAAACAGCCATCACTAACACGGAGAGGCTGCTGCCTACATACAGACTTGAAATCATTGGCCACTTTAATAAATGGATCACTAGTCACTTTAATAATGCCACTTTAATAATGTTTACATATCTTGCATTTCTCATATGTATATACTGTATTTTATACCATCTATTTCATCTTACCTATGTCGCTTGGTCATCGCTCATCCATATATTTATATGTATATATTCTTATTCCATCCCTTTACTTCGATTTGTATGTGTTAGGTAGTTGTTGTGGAATTGTGAGATTACTTGCTAGATATTACTGCACTGTCGGAACTAGAAGCACAAGCATTTCACTACACTCGCAATAACATCTGCTAACCATGCGTATGTGACCAATGCAATTGGATTCGATTCATATAGGAAGCCGCGCACCTAATAAACTGGGTGTGTATATATGCATGCAGTTTACCTCTTGTCTATCTGTCGGGTTTCATTGATGTGTGTCTGTCTGATGTGTTCTAGAGTGAAAGAGGTGTCCAATAAGGAGGTTCTGGGGATCCTGGTGTCCTACAGAGTCAAGGTGAAACTAGTGGTGTCCCGTGGCGGGTACGTTACATCTGGGCTCATACACATCCACTAAATGGTCTGTCTGACATAGATTCACGAAGTGGTTGTAAAAAGTCAACATTTCCACCTGGATTAAGCTGTATTAGTATTAGGTCACCTCTGCCTGACATCTGATTGGTCTCCGACTTGGGGGGGGCAAATTTAGTTGAATCAACGTTGTTTTCGATTTCCTATGTCAACCTATTGTGACATGGAGTCAACGTGGCAAATACGTTTCGAATTGAAAAAAAAAGTAGTCGGCGATAACTGTTGTTTGAGGGTGAAATTTCAACCATGGGATTGTGTCATCATGGTAAGCAAATTTCAACATGAACAACATAAAATACGTTGAATTTGTACCTTTAAAACAATGACAGATTTTCAACGTTATATCCACTATCAGGAAAAAAACAGTAGGCTAGGCAGTACTTCCTTACTAGAGAATTTCTATATCTACAGCTATCCTTTAGTCTCCCATCCAGGGTTTTAATCAATCCCAGCCTTGCTTAGCTATGATATTTGTCACTGACCAATGTGCTATCGTGAGAATGATTGTTGAGAGACCTCCACTTATAAAGTAAATAGATTCAGTGTTGCTATCGAAGTCATTCCGAATGGTCATTTTAACTTTGCATCTGCGCTGTTTGAAGTAAATGTGTTTTTGCAAAATTGTCAGTGGAAACTGTTAAAAGTTGTCCTTGTGAATCGAGTTGAATGGTTTGTTTAACTTTGCAATCATTGGATTTTGTTTGACATACATTTTAAAGTGAAAAATCGGAGTCTCCGTAGTCTTTGTTAGTAGAATTGCCCTAAATCTCCTTTAAGTGTGTCGACAACGAAACACAATTCAATATTGTAACGGCGTTCTTCGTTCGTTGAAAGAGAGTCGGACCGAAATGCAGCGTGGTGGTTACTCATGTTTTTAATGAAAAAAGTGACGGTACATGAAAATAACGAATAAATACAAAAACAACAAACGGACCGTGAAACTTATTACAGCCTATCTGGTGACACTACACAGAGACAGGAACAATCACCCACGAAAGACAAAGCGAAACTCAGGCTGCCTAAATACGGTTCCCAACCAGAGGCAATGAGAAGCACCTGACCCTGATCGAGAACCGCCTCAGGCAGCCAAGCCTACACTCGACACACCCCTAATCAACCACAATCCCAATGCCTACAAAAACCAATACGAATACAACACGTAAACCCCTGTCACACCCTGGCCTGACCAAATATATATAACGAAAACACAAAACACTAAGACCAAGGCGTGACAAATATCACATTTGAAATACAATAAATAGCCTATTAGCTTGTCGACAAGTTAACAAATCACATGTTGGATTCACGTCTCCATCTCAACCAAAAATAGAAGTTAAAGAATGGGATTAATCCAGTGGCTCAGATGGAACTTTCCAAACAGCAGATACATATCCTTTAAATGTTGATATTTGGTTGGGTTGTCAACCAAACAGAATTCGGTATTACTTTTGTATTACAGTAAATAACCTATCTTGCAAGCTAATGTAACGTTCAACATTAAAATGAGTAACACATCCATGGCCACATTTTGAAGTGACTGTAACTATAAATGTCCTCTTATGCAATCGTATAAAGCGTGCTTGTTCAAGGTCGCATGCGCAGGTTGTCGCAGGTCTTAGGAGATCTTCACAATGTCTCGACCAAATATTACCCAACTGTCCATGTTGAAATGACTTGGTGTGCCCAGTGGGCTGGTGTTACTTGAACATGACTGTGTATGTCCTCTGTATAGCGACGTGTCGGTGGAGCTACCTTTTGTCCTGATGCACCCCAAACCCTCAGACCAACACATTTCCAGACCTCAATCAGGTACAGACCCGTGTGTGTGATCGAGAGAAAATGACGTTTTAGAAATAGAAGTGTTTTTCAGTGATAGTTACCTGTTTTGCCATGTCATTACTTTCTCCAACAGCCGTCCCAGAAACTGATGCCCCAGTGGACGCTAACCTTATAGAGTTTGAGACAAAGTAAGAGAGCGAGAGAGAGAGAGAGAGAGAGAGAGAGAGAGAGAGTGTGTTTCTCAGATTTCAATTGAACCTTGTTTGTTGTTGAACACAATTTGAATCTCGTCCTCTTCCTCCATTCCTTCTCTCTCAGTAATTTCTCTCAGGATGATGACTTTGTGTTCGAGGACTTTGCCCGTCTCCGACTGAAAGGAATGAAGGACGATGAGGATGACCACTTCTGCTAATTCTCCCTGCCCCAGGACCAGGCACCCACACCTGGGGAAAGGAGCTAGGCGAGTCACTAGTCTCAGCACCAGACAGTAGGCCCAACTCCAGAAAAGGGGTGCAGGAGCACTCAGATATTTTTAAAAGTCCCCCCCCCCCTTCTCTTCATATTCAAATTGCTCTCCCATCTTCTTTCTCCTACATTTGCGATGGCATTGTTAATTTCATCTCCTTAGTTTTGTCACTCCTTTTGTTTGAGAAACGGAGATAATGAGAGAGATGGAGATATTTAAAGGGCGTGTCGAGTCAACTGTCTCTGTTTTAGGAAATCATTCTATATGTTTTGGGTCCATTCGTTGATTCAGGGTTGATCTTATATGTTCTATAGGTCCCACAAGCGGTCAGACAGACAGATATATGTTTGTAATTAAAAAACATATCCAAAATCCCCAGGTTTACCTTAAATCCCGGTTGGAGGATTCCGGATTTCCTGCTTATTCCCTTCTGATTCCGGGATCTTCCAACCGGGATTTCTGGAAAATCTGGGAATTATTTGAAAATGTGGGGAATCTGGAACTTGAATGTACAGGACTTCATTGCTGCACAACTACTTAGAGGGAACACGAGTTTAATAGTTTATGCAAATGCATTGTTATTACATGGTTATAACCTGTTATTACACTGTTATTACGTTATTATCAGTGGTGGAGTGGAGGGTAAACGCACCTAAACGCCATTTACGCAGATTTTTTTTTCTCTTCCACCTTTTTGCGGGAAAATGCATTGAAAGTATAGGGAGCATTTACTTTACTCACCGCGAACGGTGACCAGCGTTTACCCACCTATTTATTTGACCACAACATGACGGGTTACTGTGCTACATGATCATTGCAGCTTTTCACTTATCCTTAACACACGCTCATTACCCAATTTGTAATAACTCAATACCCAACACTCTATCCATTATGGCAAGTGTAGAACGATTGCATATCTTCACAGTTGAGGGAGGGGGTGTGTAAAAGTGTAGTGCACTCACAGCGAGGAAGGGTTGTGAGTGTAGTGCACTAAGAGTACAGTGAGTGTTTTTAAGCGCAGTGCACTTACACGGAGGGTGCGAGTGTGGTGCACTCATCGTGAAGATTCGCGGAATCGTATGTGCAGACATTGTGGCCTTTTCTGTTAGGGACTACATAGGAGACTTCCAGCATCAAAACCTACACACACACACACACACCCGACATGCATTGATTGCCATGAACACGATAAATAACTATTATTTTACATTTATGATTTGCCAAAAGTTTATTATTTGACAAAGGTCAAATGGCATGTCCTGGTTGCAGTTTGATTGAACCCCACCATCGATAAGATTAGGGCTCATGCCTAGGATGTACTGAGCTAGGATCAGCCCCCGGTCCCATCCATGTAGTGTTATTCGTTATGATCAACCTGGCTAAAACTGATTCAAAATCAGCAAAGGAAATGTGTGTTCAATGGCACACCTGGTGTGCGATAAGCAGTACTGCAGTCTTCTGCAGGTCTCTCGAATATACTGTCGATTCTGGAGAGAAAGTTTGATGCAGGTTGAAATTTTCCCCTAATCACTGATACACGGTCAGATTGTTTTAATCAGTGTAATGGTAAAGGTTAGGATTGATGGTAGAGTTATTTGATCCTAGATCTGTGGTTAAAGTGCATCTTCTACCTCAAATCTGCTAAATTTATCATTGTCCAATCTCTCAAACTTACCAGCATCCAACATTGGCCTCAATCATCAGAATCACCAATGTTGGGAGGAGTGGAAAGGGCGATGGGAGGAAAGAGGGGAAAAGCCAGGCACGGGGGATGGGAGGTAGGGAAAATAATGTCGGGAAAATAATTATATTTTTATTGTTGTAATAATCGCCAGAGATATGTGTACTTAAATGTTGCCATTATTTTTTATTTTAAAGACATTTTATTTTTCATTATTAAAAAGTCATAAGTGATATAAACTAACCTTATGCTAATTCCCTGCTGTATTCTCTCAACTGCTGTAAATATTATTACTGTAAATGCAACTCAACAGCCAATAAGAGTTCACTATAGAACACTGCAGTCCAATAAGAGCACAGTTTATAGGATAGTCAGACTCCCCAATCCAGGTTCTCCAGGACCTCTTAGTATGTTGGTCTTAGTTCCGAACCGGTTTCACAGTTAAAATTGTGTAAACTGAACTTTAAAAATTCTACATCAAATGAATGTTGGTTTCACAAGTCCACGTTAAGGTCAATAAATATGTTTTGTATAGGAAACCGGTATAACCAGGGGCCCCTCTGGAACAGGATATGGAGAGATACAGTGAATCCCAAACCACCCTCTCGCCCCTCTCAACTCGCTCTGAGGGCCCTCTGTTGTCGCGTGTTGCTGACGAAACTCCGAGGGTGACAATGGAATAAGCAATAACCCCATCAACGTTGGGACACACTGAAATGAATAAAACAAGCATGAAATTCAAGTGAACAAATCCCCTCTGCAGTTTTACAATATATAAACCTCAGTAACAGTTTAATTTGGGAGGTATTTAATCTTTTACATGTGTCAAGTCTTGAAATCAGACAAAAACACAACAAATGCATGTGACATATAATTAGGCACACCTCTACATTATTTTGTATGAAATTGCGCAAAGTCCAAACATATTGTAGTGCATGTTGGGATTGCACTTCACTCTGAAGCCTGCAGCCTTGTTATCTGAGAGTCTAAATATCCCTTTACACCCTTGGATCATTTTCACTCCCTCAGCTTTGGGACACTTGTGCAAATGGTGGAGGAAAGCGTGAACGCGCAAATGGAGGCGCGAGGGGGTGATTTGAGATTCAGCCATAGGCTACTGCTGTAGTATCTAGATTGTAGACACCCGATAGGATAGTACAGAGAAGTACATTGCAGTCAATTACGTGTGTCTATCATGGTGTGTAGGTGCAGAACAAAGGTAGATGAGGAGGATTGATTGATTGCAACTTGGCTCACTTATCAGATTGGAAATCACTGTGTTTGATCAGGTTATAGATTTATATAATGTATAAACATAAAAGATAAAGTATCCACCTTGTGTACAGTTTCAGAAGGATAAGCTTCAACGACAGCAAACCAAGAGTTACAAATTACTAAGCCAGCAAATGCAATGTAACAACAATGACCACCTCTTCTTATAAGATGTATTTTAATATCCGGGTAGAGGTGTGTTTAAATGGATTAGATTGTAACTGTAGCCATTTTGGTTCAATGACAAGAATGTGTTTTTTTTCATAACGTGCTGCCTAATTCAACAACTGTTCATGGTTAACAAGAGTTATTGGTCACGTTAAACAAAACATTTTGTACATTGGTTGGTTTTTACACATTTGAACGAACCCAGATGGTTGAGGTTGTAACAATTATAGAAATATAATTACTAGAAAGGAAATCTGCATTCAAGTTAATGTTTTGCTTTTGTGTAAATATATTTCCAGGGGTGTGATGTCAGTCACAACACATTGGTTTTGAAGTTTCACATGAAGGTTATAAAGGTTCATAAGAAGGTTACGAAGCTCATACTCTGTTCATGTAATGAATGGATCAACGCATGGCATGGTATTCTAACAATGCACTGCAACAATATGGAAAATGTTGTGATATTTGTGATTAGAACTTTTAGAACCTCCAGAAACTCTTAGGGACCATGTAAACGTTACAATGAGCTTTTTGGTAACTCTGTACTTTAAGTGGCATCTTACGAAGCGTTATAAGGCCTTATGAACATTCACAGCACCGTAGAGGCCATAGAGGTTTATTAAACTGTGTAATTAAGCAGTAAGGCCGTTATATTGATAATATATCACAGCTAAGGCTAGGGGCCTCTTGTTTTGTTACTATATTATATTTACATGTGCTAAGAATGTTTAATAAGGCATAAGACTTCATAAGGAACCACTTCAGGTAGAAGTGTTACCAGCTTTTTTTTTTTTTGTAAATCTGAATGGCGATTGTCCTCATGTCTATAAACCAGTGAAGTGTAGAAAAACTTAAAGTCGAAGTTCAGTATTTTACAACCATGGATTACAGTTTTTCCTGGCCCATAGACTACTTTCAGGGTGAGGAACCATCTAAAATATTCAGTAAAATACTTAACTTCCCCTTTTTAAAAACAAATATTTTATTTTTGTTCCCTTCAATCTTAGTTGAGGTATCTATCCATGGAAACGCACGCAATCATGTCAATTTGTAGGCTTGTGTATTGAGTCAGACATTTTATTTTAAGGACAATTTAAGCTACCACAAAAATGTAGATTCATAGAGAACTATACTTAAATGCTACCTGATACTTTATCTGTGAATTAATTAAATTAAGACAAAGTATATTGTTATCAAGGAAACCAAGATGCTGTATAAGCAATGTTATTTTACTCAATAAAATGGAACAAAATGACAATGAAAAAAATGTAAGATTCTAAAAAAAATTAAGAATATATGTCGCTTCTTTATTTTGTACTGCATTTTAGAAAATGTCAAATAAAAAACTTAACATACAAAAATGGTCTATTTGTAAGTGCGTGAACGTTCTGTGTATGCATGACACAAGCAGGATAATGGAATGAAACACAAACTTTATTACAGAACATTGCCAGATACATGACTGATATCATACAAAAACAAAACAAAAATGAAGTATTTCAGTCCCCACCTCTCTTCGGCAGGTGGTCCTAAAACACCATGGTGACAGCGAGCGAAGGAAACATCCCCCTACTGCGCTCTGCCAGAGTGCCGACCGACCGTGTGTGTTCTCTCAGGGTTGTGGATCCAGCATGACTTCGCAGGTGCGTCCCAGCTCTCCCAGTTTGACCCTGGTGTATTCTGCTCGGTTCAAGGCCATTTGACAGTCTTTCCTGGCCGAGTACGTGGAGCCCTCGTGGGGCTGGCCTGTGGCAACCTGCAGGGGACGGAGAGAGAAGGCAGTGTGGTGAAAGGGAGAAATGTTAGTGCTGGCACAAGGCTACACTACTAGGTGAATGTGAAACAAGCATAACTTTGATGTAGAAAGAAAAGGTCAACTACATGAGAGCTACGTATATCAACACTACCAAGTTACATGTACAGTACCAGTCAAAAGTTTGGACACCAACTCATTCACGGGTTTTTCTTATTTTTTTTTTACCATTTTCTACATTGTAGAATAATAGATTTCAGATAGACATCAGATTTCCACCGGTCGAATGTCCATTGCTCGTGTTTCTTGGCCCAAGCAAGTCTCTTCTTCTCATTGGTGTCCTTTAGTAGTGGTTTCTTTGCAGCAATTCGACCACAAAGGCCTGATTTCACGCAGTCTCCTCTGAACTGTTGTGTCTTTTACTTGAACTCTGTGAAGCATTTATTTGGGTGGCAATCTGACGTGTAGGTAACTCTGGGGTAACTCTGGGTCTTCCTTTCCTGTGGCAGTCCTCATGAGAGCCTGTTTTGTCATAGCGCTTGATGGTTTTGGCGATTGCACTTGAAGGAACTTTCAAAGTTCTTGAAATGTTCCGGATTGACTGACCTTCATGTCTTATTTTTTAATTTTAAATTTTATTTATTTAACCAGGTAGGCTAGTTGAGAACAAGTTCTCATTTGCAACTGCGACCTGGCCAAGATAAAGCATAGCAGTGTGAGCAGACAACAAAGAGTTACACATGGAGTAAACAATTAACAAGTCAATAACACAGTAGAAAACAAAGGGGGAGTCTATATACAATGTGTGCAAAAGGCATGAGGAGGTAGGCAAATAATTACAATTTTGCAGATTAACACTGGAGTGATGAAAGATCAGATGGTCATGTACAGGTAGAGATATTGGTGTGCAAAAGAGCAGAAAAGTAAATAAATAAAAACAGTATGGGGATGAGGTAGGTGAAAAAGGGTGGGCTATTTACCAATAGACTATGTACAGCTGCAGCGATCGGTTAGCTGCTCAGATAGCTGATGTTTGAAGTTGGTGAGGGAGATAAGAGTCTCCAACTTCAGCGATTTTTGCAATTCGTTCCAGTCACAGGCAGCAGAGTACTGGAACGAAAGGCGGCCAAATGAGGTGTTGGCTTTAGGGATGATCAGTGAGATACACCTGCTGGAGCGCGTGCTACGGATGGGTGTTGCCATCGTGACCAGTGAGCTGAGATAAGGCAGAGCTTTACCTAGCATGGACTTGTAGATGACCTGGAGCCAGTGGGTCTGGCGACGAATATGTAGCGAGGGCCAGCCGACTAGAGCATACAAGTCGCAGTGGTGGGTGGTATAAGGTGCTTTAGTGACAAAACGGATGGCACTGTGATAGACTGCATTCAGTTTGCTGAGTAGAGTGTTGGAAGCCATTTTGTAGATGACATCGCCGAAGTCGAGGATCGGTAGGATAGTCAGTTTTACTAGGGTAAGCTTGGCGGCGTGAGTGAAGGAGGCTTTGTTGCGGAATAGAAAGCCGACTCTTGATTTGATTTTCGATTGGAGATGTTTGATATGAGTCTGGAAGGAGAGTTTGCAGTCTAGCCAGATACCTAGGTACTTATAGATGTCCACATATTCTAGGTCGGAACCATCCAGGGTGGTGATGCTAGTCGGGCATGCGGGTGCAGGCAGCGACCGGTTGAAAAGCATGCATTTGGTTTTACTAGCGTTTAAGAGCAGTTGGAGGCCACGGAAGGAGTGTTGTATGGCATTGAAGCTTGTTTGGAGGTTAGATAGCACAGTGTCCAAAGACGGGCCGAAAGTATATAGAATGGTGTCGTCTGCGTAGAGGTGGATCAGGGAATCGCCCGCAGCAAGAGCAACATCATTGATATACACAGAGAAAAGAGTCGGCCCGAGATTTGAACCCTGTGGCACCCCCATAGAGACTGCCAGAGGACCAGACAGCATGCCCTCCGATTTGACACTCCGATTTGCAAAGTAATTGGTGAACCAGGCAAGGCAGTCATTCGAAAAACCGAGGCTCCTGAGTCTGCCGATAAGAATATGGTGATTGACAGAGTCGAAAGCCTTGGCAAGGTTGATGAAGACGGCTGCACAGTACTGTCTTTTATCGATGGCGGTTATGATATCGTTGAGTACCTTGAGTGTGGCTGAGGTGCACCCATGACCGGCTCGGAAACCAGATTGCACAGCGGAGAAGGTACGGTGGGATTCGAGATGGTCAGTGACCTGTTTGTTGACTTGGCTTTCGAAGACCTTAGATAGGCAGGGCAGGATGGATATAGGTCTGTAACAGTTTGGGTCCAGGGTGTCTCCCCCTTTGAAGAGGGGGATGACTGCGGCAGCTTTCCAATCCTTGGGGATCTCAGACGATATGAAAGAGAGGTTGAACAGGCTGGTAATAGGGGTTGCGACAATGGTGGCAGATAGTTTCAGAAATAGAGGGTCCAGATTGTCAAGCCCAGCTGATTTGTACGGGTCCAGGTTTTGCAGCTCTTTCAGAACATCTGCTATCTGGATTTGGGTAAAGGAGAACCTGGAGAGGCTTGGGCGAGGAGCTGCGGGGGGGGGCGGAGCTGTTGGCCGAGGTTGAAGTAGCCAGGCGGAAGGCATGGCCAGCCGTTGAGAAATGCTTATTGAAGTTTTCGATAATCATGGATTTATCAGTGGTGACCGTGTTACCTAGCCTCAGTGCAGTGGGCAGCTGGGAGGAGGTGCTCTTGTTCTCCATGGACTTCACAGTGTCCCAGAACTTTTTGGAGTTGGAGCTACAGGATGCAAACTTCTGCCTGAAGAAGCTGGCCTTAGCTTTCCTGACTGACTGCGTGTATTGGTTCCGGACTTGAACAGTTGCATATCACGGGGACTATTCGATGCTATTGCAGTCCGCCACAGGATGTTTTTGTGCTGGTCGAGGGCTGTCAGGTCTGGGGTGAACCAAGGGCTGTATCTGTTCTTAGTTCTGCATTTTTTGAACGGAGCATGCTTATCTAAAATGGTGAGGAAGTTACTTTTAAAGAATGACCAGGCATCCTCAACTGACGGGATGAGGTCAATGTCCTTCCAGGATACCCGGGCCAGGTCGATTAGAAAGGCCTGCTCACAGAAGTGTTTTAGGGAGCGTTTGACAGTGATGAGGGGTGGTCGTTTGACTGCGGCTCCGTAGCGGATACAGGCAATGAGGCAGTGATCGCTGAGATCCTGGTTGAAGACAGCGGAGGTGTATTTGGAGGGCCAGTTGGTCAGGATGACATCTATGAGGGTGCCCTTGTTTACAGAGTTAGGGTTGTACCTGGTGGGTTCCTTGATGATTTGTGTGAGATTGAGTGCATCTAGCTTAGATTGTAGGACTGGCGGGGTGTTAAGCATATCCCAGTTTAGGTCACCTAACAGAACAAACTCTGAAGCTAGATGGGGGGCGATCAATTCACAAATGGTGTCCAGGGCACAGCTGGGAGCTGAGGGGGGTCGGTAGCAGGCGGCAACCGTGAGAGACTTATTTCTGGAGAGAGTAATTTTCAAAATTAGTAGTTCGAACTGTTTGGGTATGGACCTGGAAAGTATGACATTACTTTGCAGGCTATCTCTGCAGTAAACTGCAACTCCTCCCCCTTTGGCAGTTCTATCTTGACGGAAGATGTTATAGTTGGGTATGGAAATCTCTGAATTTTTGGTGGCCTTCCTGAGCCAGGATTCAGACACAGCAAGGACATCAGGGTTAGCAGAGTGTGCTAAAGCAGTGAGTAAAACAAACTTAGGGAGGAGGCTTCTGATGTTGACATGCATGAAACCAAGGCTTTTTCGATCACAGAAGTCAACAAATGAGGGTGCCTGGGGACATGCAGGGCCTGGGTTTACCTCCACATCACCCGCGGAACAGAGAAGGAGTAGTATGAGGGTGCGGCTAAAGGCTATCAAAACTGGTCGCCTAGAGCGTTGGGGACAGAGAATAAGAGGAGCAGGTTTCTGGGCATGGTAGAATATATTCAGGGCATAATGCGCAGACAGGGGTATGGTGGGGTGCGGGTACAGCGGAGGTAAGCCCAGGCACTGGGTGATGATGAGAGAGGTTGTATCTCTGGACATGCTGGTAGTAATGGGTGAGGTCACCGCATGTGTGGGAGGTGGGACAAAGGAGTTATCAGGGGCATGAAGAGTGGAACTAGGGGCTCCATTGTGAACTAAAACAATGATAACTAACCTGAACAACAGTATACAAGGCATATTGACATTTGAGAGAGACATACAGCGAGGCATACAGTAATCACAGGTGTTGAAAAAAAAAGCTAGCTAAAACAGTAGGTGAGACAACAGCTAATCAGCTAGCACAACAACAGCAGGTAAAATGGCGTAGACTAGGCAACGGTGCCAACAGATAAAACAAACAAGCAGAATGGAGTACCGTGATTAATGGACAGTCCAGCGTGCATCAGCTATGTAGCCAAGAGATCAGTGTCCAGGGGGCAGCGGTGGATGGGGCAGGGAAGCTGGACTGGCGAGTGTTATCCAGGTTAAAAAAAACTAACAATGACTAAATAGCTTGTAGCTAGTTAGCTGGTTAGCTTCTGGAGGTTCTTGAGTGTATTCTAAAAATAAAAAAATAATAGCGATTCCGTATCACATTGGGTGAGGCAGGTTTCCGGAAGGTATAAACAAATTAAAAGTCAAAAGAGATAGAAAGTAAATATGGGTCCGGTGAGCGTTTGGGACGCGGCGATTCAGGCGGTTAGCAGGCCTGTGCTAACAAGCTAACAGTTTGTAGGCCCGGGCTAGACAAGGTAGCAGTTAGCGGACCGGAGCTGGACAAGCTAGCAGTTAGCAGGCCGAATTAGCAAGCAGGGAGATAGCGAGGGCTAGAGAGTTAGCCTTTGGGGGACGTCGCGATGGGGTGAGTCTGTTTATTCCTCTTCATGCGATGACATCGATAGACCGGTCGTGGGCCCGGGTATTGTAGCTCAGGAGTATGCTACGGTGGTAGCACAGGTGCGACGGCCGGGCTAGCTTCAAGCTAAGTGGGTGGAAACGCTAGCCAGGAATAATCCGGGGTTGCGGTTTAGCTAGATAGCTAGTTGCTGAAAAATCCAGCTGAAAGATGTTCCGTTTGCGGTGGGAATCCGGGGATGAATCCGGGGATGAAAAATAAATAGGTCCGTTATGCTTTGGTTAGAGTCGCGTTGTACGAACAGGCGAGAGCTTTCCGAACTACAGGTTAGCTGATGACCGGTTAGCTGAAAACCGCTAGCATACCTGCTGGTTAGCAGGCTAGCTTCAGTTGAGGGGTTCCGAAGTAAATATAAATACTTTAGGAAAAATAGCTACATTGGGTGAGTCGGGTTGCAGGAGAGTATTTGGAAGCTTAGGGTTTAGCAAAATGTTTTCAAAGAGATATGCGGAGAAAATATGTAAAAAACGAAAAAGAAACGATATATACAGGGACACGACAGGACAGGACGACTTGCTGCTACGCCATCTTGGTATCAATTGAAGTACCGATTAAAGTAACGATGGACAGTCGTTTCTCTTTGCTTATTTGTTCTGGCCATCATATGGACTTGGTCTTTTACCAAATAGGGCTATCTTCTGTATACCACCTCTACCTTGTCACATCACAACTGATTGGCTCAAACTCATTTAATAATAACAAAAGATATTCCACAAACTAACTTTTAACAAAGCACACCTATTAACTGAAATTCATTCCAGGTGACTACCTAATGTAGCTGGTTGAGAGAATGCCAAGTGTGTGCAAAGCTGTCATCAAGGCAAAGGGTGGTTACTTTGAAGAATCTCAAATTGTTTAACACAAATAAATGTGGATTTGTTTAACACTTTTGGTTGCTACATGTGTTATTTCATAGTTTTGATGTCTTCACTATTATTCTACAATGTGGATAATAGTTAAATAAAGTAAAATCCTGGAATGAGTAGGTGTGTCAACGTTTGACTGGTACTGTATACGTTTCAATTCACGGCATGGCACACTGTGTGTGAGGGCATGCGTGTGTGTGTCTTCTTTCTCCTACCTATGTGAGGTACTGATCCGGGACCTGAACTCGGTCTACTCTGACAGAGCTAGTGAATTGACGGGGCTGACTGTCTGTGCATCTCTGTGTGTCCCCTCTTACCTGTGTGAGCTGAGCTCAGTCTCCACTCTGACGGCCCCAGTAAACGTACAACTGTGTCTGTCTGCGTGCGTTACCTGTGTGAGGTATCTGATTTGTGAGCTGAGCTCAGTCTCCACTCTGTTGACGGATCCAGTAAACTGGCTGAGCTGTCTGTCCAGGAAACTGGCATTGTGCTTGTCTTTGGACAGCTCCAACACAACGTTGCCTAGAGAAGATAAACACAGAAAACAGAATTAGGCCTACAGTTGATTTATTTACTCACAGAAACTGTCATGGCTTGTCTTAAACAACTACAGACATTGAGAAAATAGAGTGACAATGAATGCCCATTCCTTCTAAGAGCTCTTTTCTAGTACTATAAATGTGTGGCTAGGTACAGTTAGCTAGCTATGTAATGGCTAGTCCAGGGTGAAGGCCCAGCGCTAGCAAGCCGCACTAACGCCCTGGATCGGAGCTAATGTACGGTGCATTCGAAAAGTATTCAGACACCTTTCCCTTTTCCACATTTTGTAATGTTCAGCTTTATTCTAAAATGGATTAAATACATTTCTCATCAATCTACACACAATACCCCCATAATTACAAAGGCAAAAACAAGTTTAGACATTTTTGCAAATGTATTAAAAATAAACAAATACCTTATGTACATAAGCATTCAGACCCTTTGTTATGAGACTCGAAATTGAGCTCAGGTGCATGCTGTTTCCATTGATCATCCTTGATGTTTTTACAACTTGGAGTACACCTGTGGTAAAATAAATTGTTGGACATGATTTGGAAAGGCACAGTTGACAGTGCATGCCAAAGCAAAAACCGAGCCATGAGGTTGAAGGAATTGTCCGTAGAGCTCCGAGACAGAATTGTGTCGACACAGATCTGGGTAAGGGTCCCCCAAAAATTATGCAGCATTGAAAGTCCCCAAGAACACAGTGGCCTCCATAATTTTTAAATGGAAGAAGTTTGGAACCACCAAGACTCTTCTTAGAGCTGGCCGCCAAGCCAAACTGGCGGCCAGAGAGTAACCACCCTTTGCCTTGATGACAGCTTTGCAAGAACCCAATGGTCACTCTGACATAGTTCCAGAAGGACACCATCTCTGCAGCACTCCACCAATCAGGCCTTTATGGTAGAGTGGCCAGAAAGAAGCCACTCCTCAGTAAAAGGCACATGACAGCTCGCTTGGAGTTTGCCAAAAGGCACCTAAAGGACTCTCAGACCATGAGAAACAAGATTCTCTGCAAGGATTGAAACCAAGATTGAACTCTTTGGCCTGAATGCCAAGCGTCACGCCTGGAGGAAACCTGGCACCATCCCTACGGTGAAGCATGGTGGAGGCAGCATCATGCTGTGGCAATGTTTTTCAGCGGCAGGGACTGGGAGACTAGTCAGGATCGAGAGAAAGATGAGCAGAGCAAAGTACAGAGAGATCCTTGATGAAAACCTGCCCCAGAGCACTCAGGACCTCAGACTGGGGTGAAGATTCACCTTTCAACAGGACAATGACCCTCAGCACACAGCCAAGACAACGCAGGAGTGGATTCGGGACGAGTCTCTGAATGTCCTTGAGTGGCCCAGCCAGAGCCCGGACTTGAACCCGATCGAACGTTTCTGGAGAGACCTGAAAATAGCTGAGCAGCGACACTCCCCATCCAACCTGACAGAGCTTGAGAGGATCTGCAGAGAATAATGGGAGAAACTGCCCAAATACAGTTGAGTCAAGCTTGTAGTGTCATACCCAAGAAGACTCGAGGCTCTAATAGTTTCCAAAGGTGCTTCAACAGAGTACTGGGTAAAGGGTCTGAATACTTATGTAAATGTGGTATTTCAGTTTATTTATGTTTAATATATTTGCTAAAATTTCTAAAATTTTAGTATCAATTTTAGAATAAGGTTGTAACGTAACAAAATGTGGAAAAAGTCAAGGGGTCTGAATAATTTCGGGAATGCATTGTATATCTATCTAACTAGCTAGGTATGCTTTTGTTATTACAATGTATTTGAACTGTTGTTGTTGCATGCAGAGGTAGACGAACCGGCGCACTGCAGAATCGTTGCAATTTGATTCTCAACCTCTTCCAAAGCTCGCAGTCGGTCATTCGCCATCAGGATCAATTTCACACACTGGGAGTAATAAAAATAGACGATTCTTATCAGAATCGGCTACGTACGGAGCACTATCGTAGAAAATAGGTTATTACTTAAATGCATTCATCCTAAATGTAGCCAAACTCCTGCATAATGCCAAAAACACCACAGAAAGCGAACATCAACAAAACAAAAAGCTTTCCGAGTAAAGGCGCATATAAATGACGTCAACATCTTCGTTGAATAACTACATCCGTCGCATAATTTAGACGTTTTAGTGTGGCGGAGTGGGAAGATGGCTTTAACAGCGGATTGGATGCATGTCCCCTCCAATATGCGGCTAACCGAGGGTCTGGTGTCTGTTCTGAAAGAGCAGCGGACCGAATATTTACCAGCACTTTTAGCGAATTACCGGGAGCACGGCGTGTTCTCGACACAGGTAAAACTGGCTTGCTATACACCATTGTGTCATATCTTGCTACATAGCCAACTCTAATGTCGTTTTGCTTCTAAAGTTTGTATAGCAGTGTTGATGGTCTGGTTGATGTCACTCCTCGCTCTTATCCCTCAGAGTACTGGAGCTGTCGGTGGTCTCGTGGGACTCAGCAACGCCAAACTCGGCAACAGCAAAACCAAGTTCGAGGGGCTGTGTCTTCTCTCAGTGCTGGTCAAAGACAGTTCTAGTGATGTGTTCCAACAACACTGTCTTTCATGGCTATGGCCCCTACAATAGGTCATACAGGTAAGACACAGTGTGAAGCTAAGACACTGTATGAAGACACCTGTAGACCCGTGCTTAACTTTGGCAGGAGCTCAGGAGGAGCACCTGAAATGTTCTACTGCTTGAGCTCCTGTTTCTCTTATAGAATATTAACTCAAAAGTATTGTGGATCTCCTACACCTAAATATAACTGTACCGGCACCTATTTCAGTCCAAGTCAAGCGCTTTTGTAGACTTTCACAATAAGCGCTCACACACACACCGGAGACACATCTGTCCAAAACATTCACTGAGTCAAATCCAAGATACACAAGACTGCGGTGCCAGACGGATTACCAGGACGTGTGCTCCGGGCATGTGCTGACCAACTGGCAGGTGTCTTCACTGACATTTTCAACATGTCCCTGATTGAGTCTGTAATAGCAACATGTTTCAAGCAGACCACCATAGTCCCTGTGCCCAAGAACACAAAAGCAATCTGCCTAAATGACTACAGACCTGTAGCACTCACGTCCGTAGCCATGAAGTGCTTTGAAAGGCTGGTAATTGCTCACATCAACACCATTATCCCAGAAACCCTAGACCCACTCCAATTTGCATAACGCCCCAACAGATCCACAGATGATGCAATCTCTATTGCACTCTACACTGCCCTTTCCCACCTGGACAAAAGGAACACTTATGTGAGAATGCTATTCATTGACTACAGCTCAGCGTTCAACACCATAGTGCCCTCAAAGCTCATCACTAAGCTAAGGATCCTGGGACTAAACACCTCCCTCTGCCACTGGATCCTGGACTTCCTGATGGGCCGCCCCCAGGTGGTGAGGGTAGGTAACAACACATGTGCCACGCTGATCCTCAACACTGGAGATCCCCAGGGGTGTGTGCTCAGTCCCCTCCTGTACTCCCTGTTCACCCACGACGGCATGGCCAGGCACGACACCAACACCATCATTATGTTTGTAGACGACACAACAGCGGTAGGCCTGATCACCGACAACGACGAGGCAGCCTATAGGGAGGAGGTCAGAGACCTGGCCGGGGGGTGCCAGAATAACAACCTATCCCTCAACGTAACCAAGACTAAGGAGATGGTTGTGGACTACAGGAAAAGGAGGACCGAGCACGCACCCCATTCTCATCGACTGGGCTGTAGTGGAGCAGGTTGAGAGCTTCAAGTTCATTGGTGTCCACATCAACAACAAACTAGAATGTTCCAAACACACCAAGACAGTCGTGAAGAGTTCACCTGCCATCCAGGACCTCTACACCAGGCGGTGTCAGAGGAAGGCTCTAAAAATTGTCAGACTGTTTACTCTACTACCGCATGGCAAGCGGTACCGGAGTGCCAAGTCTAGGACAAAAAGGCTTCTTTACACTGCTGCTACTCTCTGTTTATCAAAAATGCATTGTCACTTTAACTATACATTCATGTACATACTAACTCAATTGGGCTGAGCAACCAGTGCTTCCGCACATTGGCTAACCGGGCTATCTACATTGTGTCCCGCCATCCCCTCTTTTACGTTACTACTACTCTCTGTAGTAGTATATATGCCTAGTTACTTTAACCATATCTACATGTACATACTACCTCAATCAGCCTGACTAACCGGTGTCTGTATGTAGCCTCGCTACTTTTATAGCCTCGCTACGGTATATAGCCTGTCTTTTTACTGTTGTTTTATTTCTTTACTTACCTATTGTTCACCTAATACCTTTTTGCACTATTGGATAGAGCCTACACCTGTTGTATTCGGCGCACGTGACAAATAAACTTTGATTTGAAGACGCACACCTGTACAGCACAATGCATAGCCTAGAGAGAGGCACAGATTTTTCTGAATTTGCTTAATCAAATGTGGATAGGGACATCAGAAATAACTGGGTTAAATCTCTTGACATTTCTTATTTTTATTTTTATTTTTTTATCGACTTAAGCTAATTCAAACCCTTTTTTGAGGGGTCCAGTCCCAGGACCCCGTCCGTCCAGCTAGCGGTGGGGGTCCTCCAGGACCTGCTCCAGTATTCCTCCCAGCTACCTGAGCTGGCCAGGGAGGTGGGCCTCAACTCTATCCTGGGGATCCTCACCTCGCTGCTAGGCCTCAAGTCTGAGGTAAGTTAGGGCTGGGGAAATAGCTTGTATACAGTAGTAGTTAACTACGTAAGTATTGAGGAATACTAGAGCATAATTCAGTAATGGTGTGTGTATGTTTAGTGTCACCTAGCTGCCATTGAGGGGATGACTGCATGTATGACCTATCCCTGAGCCTGTGGCTCCCTGAGGGTGAGCATTACAACACACTCATAAACTACATTACAAATAGGATGCTCTTTTAGTACATCATATTGGGGAGACACTGTGTTGTTGTTATTGATGTTGTTTTATCTCTGTCTGACAATTTGTCTTCAACAGGACAAACTGGGACAGTGCCAACCCAAAAGTACAAGAGGTTTGTCTTCAGTTTATTTGTGACTCACCACCTGGATTCGGTCCTATGTAGTGAAATTGTATTTTTTACATTGGATAAAAGTAGAGACTCCGATCTAGAAAATGGCATATCATACACTGCAGTTGAGGAACAATGGGAAAGTAATTGTGCTTTTGAAAGTTGATAAACTTTCAAACCTCACTTTGGAGAAAATAGCCTGTGAATGTTTTGGTACACCTGCTGGAGAGCTCTTCTTTGTCTACACCCATTCAGCATTGTTCACACCCTCTTAAACCTTAGTCCCACCAAACTCTTTAAGGATTCACAGTGTAGTAAACAACCAAAGGTTTCAAGACTAAATGTGGTGAAAGTAAGTAGCAAAAAATAGTAGCAAAAATTCACTTTAGGATATACGCCAAGGACTAGATAATCTGATTTTGGTGCAGGTCATGTTCTTCACATTACCCGTCTGGTAAATGCACACTATATCAAATAATCTTAAGATTATTCATCACATGCACTGGGTACAGAAGGTGCAAACAGTACAGTGAAATGGTTACTGGCATAGTGGAGTCTTTGGTTTAGTCATGTACAGTTGAAGACTGAAGTTTACATACACTTAGGTTGGAGTCATTAACTTGTTTTTCAACCACTCCACAAATTTCTTGTTCACAAACTATAGTTTTGTCAAGTCGGTTAGGACATCTACTTTGTGCATGACACAAGTCATTTTTCCAACAATTGTTTACAGATTATTTCACTTATAACTCACTGTATCACAATTCCAGTGGGTCAGAAGTTTACATACACTAAGTTGACTGTGCCTTTAAACAGCTTGGAAAATTCCAGAAGTTAAAGCTTGGTCGCAAATGGGTCTTCCAAATGGACAATGACCCCAAGCATACTTCCAAAGGTTGAGGCAAAATGGCTTAAGGACAACAAAGTCAAGGTATTGGAGTGGCCATCACAAAGCCCTGACCTCAATCCTGTAGAAAATGTGTGGGCAGAGCTTAAAAAGCCTGTTTAAAAACAACTGAGTTTAAATGTATTTGGCTAAGGTGTATGTAAACTTCCGACTTCAATTGTACATGGATGAATGCTTCTTCCTCTCTGTCATGGATGCCATGGTTGCCCTTAGTTTGAAGATGTAATTTAATCCTCTGCTTCCACCGGACATTCCACTGATTTGAAAATTGGGTCAACTTCCGTGACAACGACACTGTTTCTTCCCCACCATTGTCATCAGAAGACTACAATGTCTAGTTCAATGAAAAAGGTTTTCACCGAAATCAAGGATATCCTCATTGTCTGGTTAGAGTCAAAGAGAGTCAGCATGGCACTCATCCTTCAGAAAGTAGTCCATCATACTGCTGAGCTTTGTCGATAGCGCTATTAACTTCAATGTTGAGAGCAGTAGCAGAAAATGTTTCAGTTCTTCATTATATATTCATGTTATAATAATATCTCATGTTATAGACAGAAGCACGCTACATGGCAGATCAATCCAATCTCCTCTCCTGGGCAGGTCAAGCCCAACCATTATCTCAGCCAATCATTTCCAGCGGAATGGTTCCTGCATTTTTTTCGTGGCTACACCAACTAGGCTCGTAATTTTAAATGTTTATTCGTATTTACAGATGGTATACAAGTTTGTTATTAAGGCACATGAAAGTTAACATGTTCTAGAAAACATTTCTGCAAAAACAACGTTCAAATGCCTTTCCTGTGAAGTAGTGACATGCGACCTACACCTAGTTTCTTGGAAAGGGTCACATTTTCTTCCATGTTAAATCTCTATTTGTATGCTTTATTTATATAACCTCATGTTTGTCAACTCCTTCACTTTTTTCCTCCACCTCTATCTTCTCCATCTGTCTCTCCATCTCCAGGTAGCATGTGAGTGTTATGGTCATCTGACCTGTTTGGGCAGAGTGGTGGAGAAAGGGGGGGGCGGGCACAGAGCCGAGGGATGGACCAATCAGCTTCACTGCCTGCTGGCCTCGGCCAATGGCATACTGGCACAACTCTACCAGGGCTCTGAATCAGGTAGAGAATGCTTTTTCTTTCATGAAGTGTTTCAGAGTATGAGCGCTGATCTAGGCTCAGTATAGCCTTATAGATCGTAATGAATAAGATTACATGGTCAGGGGAGACCTGATCCTAGATCAGCACTCCTACTCTCAGATGCTTTCATGAATGATAAAAACATGAAAATTGTCTTCAGGGTTTTACAACCAGAATGATGCTTATCTGCTAGGGAGGTAATGATTCACCGGTTCAAATGTTTAAGATACGAGTGCACCGGTCCACGGGAGCCCAAACCAATGCAAATGTAGCATGAAGCGGTCTGAAAATCGATTCAAACGTAACGATTCACTGATGTCTTACTCATGTAATTTTATTTCCCCCATTCGAAAATACCTCTTATCTTTTGAGACTGAATAGTAGCCTATCTAACTAAGCACGTAAATGTGTGTGACAGTCATTGATCTCCAAGCCAGATGTTAACTGTGTGTGCGCACAGAGCGCAGCTGCTCATGCCAACAAGAGCTAGGCATAACCCCTGATTAGGGATGCCAATATTTTCCTTGCCAAAACAAAGATACTGATATAAAAAAAAATTGCTGCCTTTTTAAGCATAGTTGAAACACACACACTGACCAAAAAGTTATTTTGTTGGCATTTACATATGTCCCCATTACCAGTAAAACATAATCAAAGCCTATTTCTTTCACTTACTTGTTGTGCTGTTTTCTTGTTCATTTGTTCAATCAATCACATTTATTTATAAAGCCGGAACCTAGGAAGAAACCTAGAGAGGAACCAGGCTATGAGGGGTGGCCAGTCCTCTTCTGGCTGTGCCGGGTGGAGATTATAACAGAACATGGCCAAGATGTTCAAATGTTCATAGATTACCAACAGGGTCAAATAATAATAATAATCAGTGGTTGTAGAGGGTGCAACAGGTCAGCACCCCAGGAGTGAATGTCAGTTGGCTTTTCATAGTATTATATTATATTATAGTATTTTCATTCAGAGTATCTCTACCGCTCCTCTGCTGTCTCTAGAGAGTTGAAAACAGCAGGTCTGGGACAAGGTAGCATGTCCGGTGAACAGGTCAGGGTTCGATAACCACAGACAGAACAGTTGAAACTGGAGCAGCAGCATGACCAGGTGGACTGGAGACAGCAAGGAGTCATCAGGCCAGGTAGTCCTGAGGCATGGTCCTAGGGCTCAGGTCCTCCGAGAGAAAGGGAGAGAATTAGAGAGAGCATACATACAGTTGAAGTCGGAAGTTTACATACACCATAGCCAAATACATTTATACTCAGTTTCACAATTCCTGACATTTAATCAAAGTAAAAATTCCCTGTCTTAGGTCAGTTAGGATCACCACTTTATTTTAAGAGTGTGAAATGTCAGAAAAATAGTAGAGAATGATTTATTTCAGTTTTTATTTCTTTCATCACATTCCCAGTGGGTCAGAGGTTTACATACACTCAATTAGTATTTTTTAGCATTGCCTCTAAATAGTTTAAATTGGGTCAAATGTTTCAGGTAGCATTCCACAAGCTTCCCACAATAAGTTGGGTGAATTTTGGCCCATTCCGCCTGACAGAGCTGGTGTAACTGAGTCCGGATATACAGTGGGGAGAACAAGTATTTGATAACCTGCAAAATCGGCAGTGTTTCCTACTTACAAAGCATGTAGAGCTCTGTAAATTTTTATCATAGGTACACTTCAACTGTGAGAGACGGAATCTAAAACAAAAATCCCGAAAATCACATTATGATTTTTAAGTAATTAATTTTCATTTTATTGCATGACACAAGTATTTGATACATCAGAAAAGCAGAACCTAGTATTTGGTACAGAAACCTTTGTTTGCAATTACAGAGATCATACAATTCCTGTAGTTCTTGACCAGTTAGTTTAGTTTGTACACACTGCAGCAGGGATTTTGGTCCACTCCTCCATACATACCTTCTCCAGATCCTTCAGGTTTCGGGGCTGTTGCTGGGCAATATGGACTTTCAGCTCCCTCCAAAGATTTTCTATTGGGTTCAGGTCTGGAGACTGGCTAGGCCACTCCGGGACCTTGAGATGCTTCTTACGGAGCCACTCCTTAGTTGCCCTGGCTGTGTGTTTCGGGTCATTGTCATGCTGGAAGACCCAGCCACGACCCATCTTCAATGCTCTTACTGAGGGAAGGAGGTTGTTGGCCAAGATCTCGCAATACATGGCCCCATCCATCCTCCCCTCAATACGGTGCAGTCGTCCTGTCCCCTTTGCAGAAAAGCATCCCCAAAGCATGATGTTTCCACCTCCATGCTTCACGGTTGGGATGGTGTTCTTGGTTGTACTCATCCTTCTTCTTCCTCCAAACACGGCAAGTGGAGTTTAGACCAAAAAGCTCTATTTTTGTCTCATTAGACCACATGACCTTCTCCCATTCCTCCTCTGGATCATCCAGATGGTCGTTGGCAAACTTCAGACGGGCCTGGACATGCGCTGGCTTGAGCAGGGGGACCTTGCGTACGCTGCAGGATTTTAATCCATGGCGGCGTAGTGTGTTACTAATGGTTTTCTTTGAGACTGTGGTCCCAGCTCTCTTCAGGTCATTGACCAGGTCCTGCCGTGTAGTTCTGGGCCGATCCCTCACCTTCCTCATGATCATTGATGCCCCACGAGGTGAGATCTTGCATGGAGCCCCAGACAGAGGATGATTGATTGTCATCTTGAACTTCTTCCATTTTCTAATAATTGCGCCAACAGTTGTTGCCTTCTCAACAAGCTGCTTGCCTATTGTCCTGTAGCCCATCCCAGACTTGTGCAGGTCTACAATTTTATCCCTGATGTCCTTACACAGCTCTCTGGTCTTGGCCATTGTGGAGAGGTTGGAGTCTGAGTGTGTGGACAGGTGTCTTTTATACAGGTAACGAGTTCAAACAGGTGCGGTTAATACAGGAAATGAGTGGAGAACAGGAGGGCTTCTTAAATAAAAACTAACAGGTCTGTGAGAGCTGGAATTCTTACTGGTTGGTAGGTGATCAAATACTTATGTCATGCAATAAAATGCAAATTAATTACTTAAAAATCATACAATGTGATTTTCTGTATTTTTGTGTGATAAATGATAAATGATAAAAATTACAGACCTCTACATGCTTTGTAAGTAGGAAACACTGCCGATTTAGCAGGTTATCAAATACTTGTTCTCCCCACTGTTGGCCTCCTTGCTCGCACATGATTTTTCAGTTCTGACCACAAATTTCTATAGGAATGAGGTCAGGGCTTTGTTGTCCTTAAGCCATTTTGCCACAACTTTGGAAGTATGGTTGGGGTCATTGCCCATTTGGAAGACCCATTTGCGACCAAGCTTTTACTTCCTGACTGATGTCTTGAGATGTTGCTTCAATATACCACATAATTTTATTGCCTCATGATGCCATCTATTTTGTGAAGTGCACCAGTCCCCCCTGCAGCAAAGCACCCCCACAACATGATGCTGCCACCCCCGTACTTCACGGTTGGGATGGTGTTCTTCGGCTTGCAAGCCTCCCCCTTTTTCTTCCAAACATAACGATGGTCATTATGGCCAAACAGTTATATTTTGTTTCATCAGACCAGAGGACATTTCTCCAAAAAGTACAATCTTTGTCCCCATGTACAGTTGCAAACCGTAGTCTGGATTTTTTATGGCGGTTTTGGAGCAGTGGCTTCTTCCTTGCTGAGCGGCCTTTCGGGTTAGGTTGATATAGGACTAGTTTTTCTGTGGATTTAGATACTTTTGTACCCGTTTCCTCCAGCATGTTCACAAGGTCCTTTGCTGTTGTTCTGGGATTGATTTGCCCTTTTCGCACCAAAGTAAATTAATCTCTAGGAGACAGAACACGTCTCCTCCCTGAGTATTATGACGGCTGCGTGGTCTCATGGTGTTTATACTTGCGTACTATTGTTTGTTACAGATGAACGTGGTAACGTGTTCGGAAATTGCTTCCAACGATGAACCAGACTTGTGGAGGTCTACAGTCTTTTTTTCTGAGGTCTTGACTGATTTCTTTTGATTTTTTCCCATGATGTCAAGCAAAGAGGCACTGAGTTTGAAGGTAGGCCTTGAAATGCATCCACAGGGACACCTCCAATTGACTCAAATTATGTCAATTAGCCTATCAGAAGCTTCTAAAGCCATGACAACATTTTCTGGAATTTCCACGCTGTTTAAAGGCACAGTCAACTTAGTGCATGTAAAAAAGATGTCCTAACCAAC
Organism: Oncorhynchus kisutch; assembly: GCF_002021735.2. Taxonomy (NCBI): domain Eukaryota; kingdom Metazoa; phylum Chordata; class Actinopteri; order Salmoniformes; family Salmonidae; genus Oncorhynchus; species Oncorhynchus kisutch. Next base: position 21,104,162 of record NC_034182.2, read on the forward strand.
TTGCCAAAACTATAGTTTGTTAATTAACAAGACATTTGTGGAGTGGTTGAAAAAAAAAGTTGGTTGAAAAAAAAAGTTTTTATGACTCCAACCTAAGTATGTAAACTTCCGACTCCAACTGTAAATTCACACAGGACACCAGATAAGACAGGAGAAATACTCCAGATTAGTTCAGTCTCAACCAGGATTTCATCATACATGTCAAGCAGTGAAGTTTCAGCTCGGTCTGTCCGTGGCCTCTCATCCTCGGTGCGCACTGTCACTGTCCGTTTCCGTCTTGTCCAGCTGTGTCTAACATTTCAAGTAAACCCTGTTTCTTGTCTCCATCGACGTAGCGGTACCTAGCACCGAGCATGATGCTAGGTACCTAGCACCGAGCATGATGCTAGGTACCTAGCACCGAGCATGCCACCGAACCACTTGTTCACAGCCTCTTGTGGAATACTTTTGCAAGTTTTAACCCCACGGTCTGTGTTTTGTTGAGCAGGCGTTTCAATGCCATGACCGAGGGTATTACATCTGCTGCAGACACGGTTTAGTAGCTTATTTCTCCAGTCAGTAGTTCGAATGGAGCTAGGAATGTGTTCATGTTTCCAAGTTTCAAACATGTTCTCAAATACCATTGACATGGCAGCAGCGGTATGTGAACCAGCACATTCTTGAGCATGCAATACGGCTTTCCTCAGTACGAAATCCTTGTCGACCCACGGTGCTGTCAGACTCAGCATGCCCATGTGGCTGACTTCGCTGGTCCAAATGTCAGTCGTGAAGCTAATAGCAGTGACGCCCATAGCAAGTAGCTCATGGATTTGCGTTTCAACAATACTGTGTAACTCTGGTAGGGCAACATCTAAAAATAGCGCCTACTTGGTAGTGTGTACCGGGGCTCGAGGTGTTCAACCAGTCGGCGAAGGCCAACATCATCCAGGATAGAGAGCGGTTGATTGTCAAGGGCAATGAATTCCATTATCTTGGCATTAATGGATTTCACCTTTGCGTTGTCTCGCTAAAACTTTCCTACTCTTTCAAATGACTGCTCGACTTGAACTTGTTTAGTTGTTGGATGTTTGCGCTTAGTATTTTTCTGCTTTTGTTGGCATGTTGGTATTTTTAGCTAAGGTCGGCCGATTCCGATATGCTTACCGATATATCGTGCATCTCTACCACTGATCTTATATTCAAACTCCTGCATGGCAACTTCAGCATCCCAATGCTTGTAAAATGGCTTTTGCAATGTCAAATCATAGGCTTTATTAGTTGGGTGACAACCGTTTTAATTTGCTGGGTTATTGTTACTAAATGCATTGTAGAAAATTTGTGTTTTACCAGTGGAGTTGTGTAGGCTACCGGAGTGGACACAACTTACATCTTGCTGATTTGCACATCTAACTGCTGATTGGGTCTTTTCGATTGCCAGGTTTGACCATAAGAAATAGTTTTGGTAGTTTTGCTTTAAACAGTTATTGCATTTGGTCATTTTTACAGGAACAGTTTAAATTTGTAATTTCATAACAAGTGCAGCAATAATTTTTTTGCGAGCTTCACCATTTTGTGGGGAGTTCAGATAAAACATCCCCCCCCCCCCCCCTAATCTGGATGCTCAGGTCCTCAGCTCCCGTTTCCTGGCAACCCAGACTCCTTGCTTCAGCCAAATGCTACGTCACGCCCACGGACATTAGTTTCTCCTCCGCAATGAATACCTCCCCAACCCTTCACCAAATTTGAACACATTCGCGCCGTCTGATTGGTTTAGAAGCCAATGGGTTGGGCCAGAGTGGCGGTTTGAAAATTAGTCTTTGGATTTGATACTCTGATTGGTTAGAGATGATCAAATCGCTGAGGACTTTTTGTACAAAGCCCCACGTGCCCTCGTCACCACGAACAACTTCAATGATGACAGTCTCGGACTAAAGTCGGTAGCGAACAACAGAGCAGCGTGAGAATTTAGTGTGAGTCGTCAGGCTATAGCACCATCGGTAACAGGTTTGAATTTAGAACGGAAAATGAATGTTTTCATGCAACAAATGTTGTTCCCCAAATCAAACCGAAACGTTTCAAACTAAAAGTATCCATATCCGAGCCCATGTATCTAGATCGTGCTTGAAAGGAACGATTCCCATCCCTATTATCTAGTCTAGTGAGTCATGCCTCTTTCCCTACTGTGTGTTCTGCCCTCTTGTGTTTCAGAAGGGACAGTGCAGTATGAAGGGCCAGGTGTAGAGCTGCCCTACTCTCCTCTGCATGACACAGACCCCCTCCTCCTGCTGCAGTTACAACACAGACACAGAGCTGCCTGCCTGGCTCTCAAACACACACTCTGGTAGGTCCACACACACACACACACTGGAAGCTTTTACTAACTACCCAAATTACAATTGTTCATGTCTGTCTCTTCTCTCTCGCTCTCTCTCACACACACACACACACACACACACACAGTGTGGACCTGGCCTCTGCAGTGCGTCTACAAAAAAAAATGTAATAAACATTCAACCACCAAAAATGCAGTAAGGTTAGGTACACGGGAGTCTTGGTGTATTGTTAACACGGCTCTCTTTATCAACAGAATGTAACAGCTGATGGGTGTGTGAAGCTGCTGGTGTTGCCTGCCATACACAAAGATACTCTGCGGGTGCTGCACGCTCTCATCACACCGTAAGTACCTACTGAAGGCAACCCAAGTGCTAGCCTGGTCCCAGATCTGTTTGTGCGCTCATGCCAACTCCATTGCTGTCATTGTCTAGTCAAACAATGACTAGACAATGGGTGTTTTATTAATTAGTGGACTGATGGACTTGAATTCTTCTTTCCTATCTCAGTTTAGGCAGTTGGTTGGTGCAGTATTCCAGTGTGCTACAGAGACTGTTCTCTCAGACCCTGTCTGCCTGGACCACTCTACCTGAAACCAGCCTGGGACAACAGAGATCATTCAGGTATCTCACACATACACACAAACCCCCTGCGAGCTACGCATACATACAAACCACAGGAGGTTGGTGGCTTCCGCTAGCGGAACCCCCCCCCCCCGCAACAGCCAGTGAAAGTGCAGGGCGCCAAATTCAAAAGAACAAAAATCTCATAATTAAAATTCCTCAAGCATACATGTATTTTACACCATTTTAAAGATAAAATTCTCGTTAATCCAGCCACAGTGTCTGATTTCAAAAAGGATTTACAGCGAAAGCACCACAAAAGATTATGTTTGGTCACCACCAAGCCACAGAAAAACACAGCCATTTTTTTCAGCCAAAGAGGAGTCACAAAAAGCACAAATAGAGGTAAAATTAATCACTAACCTTTGATGATCTTCATCAGATGACACTCATAGGATTTCATGTTACACAATGCATGTATGTTCCGTTTGATAAGGTTCATATTTATATAAAAAGAATCTTGAGTTTACATTGGCGCGTTACGTTCAGTAGTTCTAAAACATGCGGTGATATTAGAGAGCCACATCAATTTACAGAAATACTCATAATAAACATTGATAAAGATACGACTATTATACATGGAATTTTAGATAAACCTTACGGGATAAAGCAAACCATGCAATAATCTGAGTACAGCCTGTTGTGGAAATTTCCTCTATTTACCAAATCATGAGAGCAAACCACACACAAGTCAGAGTTAGTTATCAAAGTCCATCTTTAATGATATGAGCTCTGTCACAGCCCTGTGACTCTCAGATCAATTCAGTGTCTATCAATGAATTCTCTGAGAGTCCCTTCCACATTTCAACTGAGATCCTTTATAGCGAAGACACACATAGTCAGACAGCATAGACATAATAAATCGTTCAGCTTTGTCTCCTAAACTATGTTATTCTCTCAAACTCAGAACCATAAACCAATCCGCCATATCAACAGGCATATATCAAATCCATCCTATCTTGACAAGATCACAGAGACACACTGACTGGCACACAGACATTGTGGAGCCAAGAGATACACGCTTGACCTCTCCCCTCTCTCCGGCCCAAGCAACTTAGTCTTGACACAGAACAGATACTGCAACCCCGCCACAGTATTATACAAAAATAACATTCTGATGAGAAGTAACTTACAAACATATGATGAATATAAAACATCTTACCTATGTTACCAACCAATTCTGATTATTCCCCAACAAGCCTTTAGACAACAAAGCAGCCAAAAAGATACCCGCCATATTGGGTAGTCAACATTACTCAGAAATAGCATTTTACTTTTGATAATCTTCATCAGAATGCACTCCCAGTAATCCCAGTTCCACCATAAATGTTTGATTTGTTCGATAATGTCCATCAGTTATGTCCAAATATCTTCTTTTGTTAGGGCGTTTGGTAAACAAATCCAAAAGCGAGTTCATGTCACGCCGAACGTCGGACGAAAAGTTCAAAAAGTTACGTTACAGCCCGTAGAACATGCCAACCTAAGTATGGAATCAATCTTTAGGATGTTTTTAACATAAAACTTCATTAATGTTCCAACCGGACAATTCCTTTGTCTGTACAAATGAAGTGGAACGTAGCTACCTTTCACGTGAGCGCGCCAGACCGAGGCTGTGGTACTCTGCCAGACCACTCACTCAAAGAGCCCTTATGAGCCCCTCCTTTAGAGTAGAATCCTCAAAACCAGGTCGCAGTTGCAAATGAGAACTTGTTCTCAACTAGCCTACCTGGTTAAATAAAGGTGAAATAAAAAAATAAAAAACAGGTTCTAAATACTGTTGACATCTAGTGGAAGCCTTGGGAAGTGAAACATAACTAATATCACCCTGTATCTTCATTGGGGGCTGGTTTTTGCCTGCCATATGAGTTCTGTTATACTCACAGAGATCATTCAAACAGTTTTAGAAACTTCAGAGTGTTTTCTATCCAAATTTAGTAATTATATGCATATTCTAGCTTTTACGGCTGAGTAGCAGTCAGCTTAATTTGAGCACGTTTTTCATCCAAACTAACCAATACTGCCCCCCACCCCAAAGAAGTTAATTGGGAAGGCAGGGCTCGTGGTAAAGGCTGGAGCGGAATGAGTAGACTAGTATCAAATACTTCAAACACATAGCTTGACGTCATTCCATTCACTCCGTTCCAGCCATTAATGGGTGGTCCTCCCCTCAGCAGCCTCCACTGACACACACACACACTGGCGAACTACACACACTCCAAACCTCCTTTATTTGTATTTGTATGTTCATAATCTCTCTCCTTTTTGACCCATAGTGCAGTGCGTGTGTCTTTGTACCATACCTTAGAACTGGGTAAGAGTGGGAGGAGCCTCAGCCAGTGTCTTGCAGGGAAGCCCCACCTACTCCGAGCTCCTACTGGCCCACCTGCTGGGTGACAACACACCCTTGGCAGACTCTGTTAGGGTAAGAGGATCTGATTGGTATATTGCCAACGAGAAGCTTAGGATGGTCACTACTATGGCTATGTAGTGCACTATTTCTGGTCAAAAAATGTTGGTCAATAGTAGTGCACTACATAGGGAATAGGGTGCCATTGCACGATATTTACTCACGCTCCACTTAAGTCTAACACCATCCCCCTCTCCTCTCTTTTTCCTCCTCCTCTCCAGCCCACCAGCTCTCCTCAGCTCCGTGATCTGGTTTCCAAAAAGCCCTGCTCTAAAAGCCGGAAGCCTGGATTGGCTGTGAGCGACAGGGGCGGCGCCTCTTTCCAGAGGAAAGGAGACTCGCTGGCCAATCAGGACACCTGCCTGTCTGCACTCAGAGGTGAGGGGGTTTATCTAGTGTGCTGACATTTGTTGATTATTGGAGATGTGTGTAAGCAAAACAAATGTATACATTTTCCAGTCCATGTTGCCAATGAATGACCAATCCCTTTCATAGTGTATTTTTAGCATTTACAATCAATCAGAGGTCAATGATATCTTGCGGAGCTGTGATGAGTATAGTAATACAGCATATGACTGTCTCTCTCTTTGCAGCATTGAGACAAGTCATACTGACCAGTGGATCTCTACTGAAGGAGGATATACACAAGGTCAGTTGTGTGTGTCTCATATGTGTGTTGTATTACCTTCCCTGTAATACAGCCATGAACGACATTATTGGCACTCTTGATAAAGACGAGCAAAAAAAAGACTGTGTAGAATAAATAATACAAGTACTGAGCTATATTGTATGCTAATTTGTTTGGGAAATGATTTTATACTAATACAATTGAACCCCATATTTTGTTTAACAAGTAATAAAAACAATATTTTAAAAGATAAGGTTTCAAAATGATTATATCAAAGATCTCCACCATATTTTACAGTAGGTATGGGGTTGTTCTCTGCTCATTACATCCTGCTTTCAACAATGTATTCTCCAATCTCATAAAACATTTTAGAAAAAGGCTCAGTGCCGGAGTATTGAAAACAGGGGTGCCAATAATTTTGACCGGTGTCTTTTTGAGTGTGAAAATATTAACAAAATCTTCCTCTGAGCAATTGTATTAGTATAATATCATTTTCCATTTTATGGAGCATACAATATGGTTCAGTATTTGCATAAAATAGTCTTTTTTTTACTCATCTTTACCAAGGGTGCCAATAATTTTGGTCATGTTTGTGATCATGTTTCTTTATGCGTGTGCTCCTTTCCTCCCCGCTCTCTCGCTCGCCCCCCCCCCTCCCCTCACGGGAGGAGGGATAGGAGTCTGAAGGTAGGGGGTAATATACCCACAGGGACCACACACGCAGGCGTACACACACACACACACTAATAGACATGCATGCACGCACACACACACACACATGCAGGAACCTGACCTACACACAGAGGGACTGCAACCTGAAAGTACATACACACACACACACACACACACACACACACACTCAGGGAGGGGGACTAAAGGGTTATTTGGGGGCTGTGACTAGCACACTGTCGTGTTTTGGTTTGGTGGTCTGTGTTTAAGCAACCAAGTAAACATGATTCTGCCTCTTCCGTTCCACTTTAAATAAGAACATATACACACACACACACACCCACCAACTCATACACTGCAAGCACACAATCAACACATGCACAAACACAAGTACACGTATAGAACACACACACAGATATATCTATACATGCATACATACAGTGCCTTCGGAAAGTATTCAGACCACTTGACTTTTTCCACAGCCTTATTCTAAAATGGATTTAAAAAATAATATTCCTCAGCAATCAACACACAATATCCCACAATGACAAAGCGGAAACACGTTTGTTGAAATTTTTGCAAATGTATTAAAAATAAAAACTGAAATACCTTATTTAAGTATTCAGACCCTTTGCTTTGAGACTTGAAATTGAGCTCAGGTGCATATTGTTTCCATTGATCATACTTGAGATGTTTCTACAACTTGATTGGAGTTCACCTGTGGTAAATTCAATTGATTGGACATGATTTGGAAAGACAACTATGTGACAGTTCTGTACAGCACTTTGAGATATCAGCTGATGTACGAAGGGCTATATAAATACATTTGATTTGATTCTATATAAGGTCCCAGAGCAAAAAACCAAGCCATGAGGTCGAAGGAATTGTCCGTAGAGCTCCGAGACAGGATTGTGTCGAGGTACAGATCTGGGGAAGGGTACCAAAAAATGTGTGCAGCATTGACGGTCCTCAAGAACACAGTGGCCTCCATCATTCTTAAATGGAAGAAGTTTGCAACCACCAAGACTCTTCCTAGAGCTGACCTCCCTGCCAAACTGAGCAATCGGGGGGAGAAGGGCCTTGGTTAGGGAGGTGACCAAGAACCCGATGGTCACTCTGACAGAGCGCTAGAGTTCCTCTTGGAGATGGGAGAACCATCCAGAAGGACAACCATATCTGCAGCACTCCACCAATCAGGCCTTTATGGTAGAATGGCCAGACAGAAGCCACTCCTCAGTAAAAGGCACATGACAGCCCGCTTGGAGTTTGCCAAAAGGCACCTAAAGACTCAGACCATGAGAAACAAGATTATCTGGTCTGATGGCCTGAATGCCAAGCGTCACGTCACGTCTGGAGGAAACCTGGCACCATCCCTACGGTGAAGCATGGTGGTGGCAGCAAAATGCTGGCGGGCACTGGGAGACTAGTCAGGAACGAGGCAAAGATGAACAGAGCAAAATACAGAGATCCTTGATGAAAACCTGCTCAGGACCTCAGACTGGGTTTCACCTTCCAACTGGACAACATCCCTAAGCACACAGCCAAGACAACGCAGGAGTGGCTTCGGGACAAGTCTCTGAATGTTCTTGAGTGGCCCAGCCAGAGCCCGGACTTGAACCCAATCTAATATTTCTGGAGAGACCTGAAAATAGCTGTGCAGCGACTCTCCCCATCCACGCTGACAGAGCTTGAGAGGATCTTTAGGGAAGAATGGGAGAAACTCCCAAAATACAGGTGTGCCAAGCTTGTAGCATGCGAGGGGAAAATGATGTATTCACCTTATTTGTTTGAGATGAATAGTTAGCAATTATTGACTTAACTAATACTGTAGTAAGACATGTATTTCCTTCATTCCTAGTGAACTGAGAGGAGTTTTTTTAAACTGGGGCTGGCAACCTAAGGGATGGCTAGGTAAAAACCTACAGCTGGCATTCCATAGATAAGATGTGGGGGGTGTCACTGAGATAGAGAGAGCCTGGAGGAACAAAGGCCTCAGTATTCCTAATCTTCATGACATCTGGGACACAGTACCAGAGGCAGATCACCACTTCATTAAGTCAGGATTCCTATTTGACTCAGCTATGCCTCCTTGTCCGTCCAACATTTCCTCATCTCCCACCCCTTCTAATGCAACTATCCCCGACGCTTCTCCCTGTTTTTCCCCCTGCCCCGCTACAAAGTTTCTCCCTGCAGGCAGTTACTGAGTCCGAGGTGCTAAAGGAGCTCCTTAAACTTGACCCCAAAAAAACATCTGGGTCAGATGGTTTAGACCCTTATTTAAGGTTGCTGCCCCTATCATCGCCAAGCCCATCTCCGACCTTTTTAACCTGTTTCTCCTTTCTGGGGAGGTTCCCATTGCTTGGAAGGCAGCCACAGTCCTTCCTTTCATTAAGGGGGTGATCAAGCTGATCCTAACTGTTATAGGCCTATTTCTATTTTGCCTTGTTTATCAAAAGTGTTGGACAAACTTGTCAATAATCAACTGACTGGGTATGCAATCTGGTTTCCGCTCAGGTTATGGATGTCACTGCAACCTTAAAGGTCCTCAATGATGTCACCATTGTCCTTGATTCTAAGCAATATTGTGCTTCTATTTTTATTGACTTGGCCACAGCTTTTGATACGGTAGACCATTCCATTCTTGTGGGCCGGCTAAGGAGTAATGTTGTCTCTGAGGGGTCTTTGGCCTGGTTTGCTAAGAGTGCAGTGTATAACGTCAGAAAATCTGCTGTCTTAGCCACTGCCTGTCAACAAGGGAGTACCCCAAGGGTCAATCCTAGGCCCCACACTCTTCTCAATTTACATCAACAACATAGCTCAGGCAGTAGAAAGCTCTCTCTCATCCATTTATATGCAGATGATAGTCTTTTACTCAGCTGGCCCCTCCCTGGATTTTGTGTTAAATGCTCTACAACAAAGCTTTCTTAGTGTCCAACAAGCTTTCTCTACCCTTAACCTTGTTCTGAACACCTCCAAAAACAAAGGTCATGTGGTTTGGTAAGAAGAATGCCCCTCTTCCCGCAGGTGTGATTACTACATCTGAGGGTTTAGAGCTTGAGGTAGTCACCTCATACAAGTACTTGGGAGTATGGCTAGATGGTACACTGTCCTTCTCTCAGCACATATCAAAGCTGCAGGCTAAGGTTAAATCTAGACTTGGTTTCCTCTGTCGTAATCGCTCCTCTTTCACCCCAACTGCCAAACTAACCCTGATTCAGATGACCATCCTACCCATGCTAGATTACGGAGACATAAATTCATAGATCGGCAGGTAAGGGTGCTCTCGAGCGGCTAGATGTTCTTTACCATTCGGCCATCAGATTTGCCACCAATGTGCCTCATAGGACATATCATTGCCCTCCATACTCCTCTGTAAACTGGTCATCTCTGTATACGTCGCAAGACCCACCGGTTGATACTTATTTATAAAACCCCCTTAGCCTCACTCCCCCCTATTTGATATATCTACTGCATACTGAACAAAAATATGAATGCAACATGGAACAATTTCAACGACACATACAAGCACTGTGTGTGTGTGTGTGTACGTGCAGTACCAGTCAAAAGTTTGGACACACTTACTCATTCCAGGGTTTTTCTTTATTTTGACTATTTTCTACATTGTAGAATAATCAAAACTGATGAAATAACACATGGAATCATGTAACCAAAAATGTTTCTATTTGAGATTGTTCAAAGTAGCCACCCTTATAGTGTAACCTTATGAACATGTCCAATGAAAGCATTTACAACAGCGGATTCATTTTCTAGAGTTGATTGTGCAGTTTGTTCTGAGGCGTGTGAAGGATGCGATCGTAATTACATGCATTTCAGTCATTGTCTCTTAGCTGAAGCTCAGGTGATAAAGCTACTGGACGAACACCTGAGTGTGTTCAGTGGTGTCATTTTACCCTCGTGCTGTTGAGGACTATTTAGACTGTTTTAGAGAGGTGTAATACTCTGGGAAGATTTGTTTATAGCGTAGGAGTGTTTTCCATGTGTGCTGTTGTTTTCTGCTTTTGGTTAGCTCAGGCAAATTTGTATCCTTAGTGATATGTACTAGACTGGCAAGCGACCTTTTTGGAATACATTTGCTTCCTGAATCTATTTCTCTTTATCCCCATCTTTCTCCAGGTATCCTCCTTCTGTACAGAGGCCCTGACCATATGCAACTCCCTCCTCCATCCGTGCACCCCCTCCCTCTCTTTCCCCCTCACCCTCAAACCCCCCCAGGCATCCAACCTCCTAGGGGGGCCTGCCCCCGGACCTCCCTTCCCCAGCTCCCTGGACAACCGCCTACCTCTGGTTCTTCCAGGGCTCTCCGGCGGCCAGAGACCCGTTTTCATCCTCTACGACAAAGAAGAGGCATCGGATGTGGAGATTTCGCTAGAGAGCGATTCGGACGATTGTGTGGTTATCGTGCCACAGAGGATGCTGATGTTGGAAAGCCAAGATGGCACCAGCGCTGCGGCCACTCTTCCCGGGTCTTCCTTAGCACCAGGTGGCGTCACACTCCCCATGCCCTGTCCAAGGGGCGACCCGGGTGGGGACATCTCCCTCCCCCTTTCCAACGACCTTCCCTCTACCTCCCTCACCCTCCCCTCCTCCACCCCAAACTACACCGTCAACTTGTTCCCTCCAGCTCCGCTAGTCTCTCTAGCTAGCCCAGTCCAGCAGAGCCCTACAGCAGCAACATTAATCCATTGACGAAGATCACACTGTCATTCATATCAACAGCTCTGATGAAGAAGAGGAGGATGAGCTGGAAGAGGAAGAGAGCGATTTCCCAGATGAGGATATTTGATGATGAAGACCTTGATGATTATGAGGGGGGGGAGATGGAGGATGAAGAAGAGGGAGAGATTCGGCTGTTGGACGGAGGAGAGGCGGGATGGGAGGACGAGAGGAAGGAGAGGTGCTCAGAGGGTAGGCGGAGGAGGGTGGGATAGGAGGATTCCGAGTGGAGAGCGAGGGGGAAGGAGGGATAAAGGCTCAGGAGGTAGAGCGCATCGGAGTGCTGGAGGGAGAGGGAGACGAGGATGCCAATGAAGGAATGAATGATCCAACCATGCCTCAGATCCTGTGTGTGACGGGCGGAGCTCTGAGAGAGAGCTAGCTCAGGCAGAGCTAGATGAGGAAGGGGCCGGGCATGGGCAGAAAGTGAGGTCATGGGAGCAGAAGGGAGGCAATCGGCCGGAGGGAACGTCCTCTTCTGAAGACGGTCCTGCTGCTCAACACCAACAGGAGGCGGAGCCTGCACCGGAAGTGAGGGTGGACGGTGACGATCAGCCATCCAATCAGGAGGGAGAAATATCCAAACAGGGCGGTGACAATACCGGACAGGATATGAGGTCATCAACAGCTCCGAGGGAGAGCAAGGGAGAGGGGCCTGAACGAGAGAAAGAAGGAGAGGATGGGAGAGGGATGAAGAGAGAGAGAGAGGAGGAAGGAACAGGACAGGAACAGAGAAGAAAAAGGTAAGAAAAAGACTCTCAAACACACTGTTCAAAATGTGTCCATATAACCATTATACCACTCAGGCTTTTTGTACTGTACAACCCACACATTTCCCATGTGTTACATGGACATGGCTTAGGGGGAATACTTTGCAGATATACAAATTATGTTGGTTAATGACCGTTGTGCATTTCCTCTGCCACAGAATTGGCCAACAAAAGTTATCTAACAACCCACACTCTCTCTCTCTCAGTTGGATGAAGAAGCGATGGCGTCCATGCTAGCCGACATCGTAGCCTGCCCTCCAGACAATGTAGAAAATGTGCCCTCTGCATCCAACCGCCCATCCTAAACAAGGCCAGGCACGGCTCCATCACAATACCTACAGAACAACTCGATTTCTAGCCCCTTCCATAGTCTCACACATTCTTTCATTATCAACATACTGCTAAGACAATGTTCAAAACATCAACACACTGAGGCTGGGATTAGACAGGCACCTCAATTCTGATCTTTTTTCCACTAATTTGTCTTCGTTTTATTTTGTTATATTTTTTTACACCCCTTTTTCATGGTATCCAATTGGTAGTTCGTCTTGTCTCATCGATGCAAATCCCGTACGGACTCGGGAGAGGTGATGTTCGAGAGCGCGATTCCGCCGAAAATACGACTCAACCAAGCTGCACTGCTTCTTGACACAATGCCCGCTTAACCTGGAAAGCCAGCCGTACCAATGTATCGGAGGAAACACTGTACACCTGGTGACCGTGTCAGCGTGGAGTCTCTAGTGCTCGATGGGACGAGGACATCCCTGCCGGGCCAAACCCTCCCCTAACCTGGACGACGCTGGGCCAACTGTGCGCCGTCCCATGGGTCTCCCGGTCGCGGCCATCTGCGACAGAGCCTGGACTCGAACCCAGAATCTCTAGTGGCACAGCTTAGCACTGCGATGCAGAGCCTTAGACCACTGCGCCACTCGGGAGGCCTCTCACTAATTGGTCTTTTGACCAATCACATCAGATCTTTTTCCAGAGCTGATCTATTTGTTCAAAAGACGGATTTAATGAAAGAAATATCAGAACTGGGCTGCCTGTGTAAACACAGCCAGCCATAGAGGATGGAATTAGATCGGTCTTAAACCATCACGTTTCGTCTTGAATGCAGGACAGTAGATGCATTTGTAATAACTCTCTGGACTAATATTATTTTAAACGCTTCAATTATTTTACATCAAAACATAAAGACTTTGCAGCTCGTACTGGTGTGTTACTGAGTGGAGTAGTCGCGTGTTTTTGGATCTTTATAGACAGTATATGACTTCTGTTCTTTTTGTTCTCCCGTCTTTTCTTACAAAATAAACGTCAAATGCAAACCTGTCGAAACGGATAACTGCTAAGTCTCTATTGTCTTGTCTCAGGAGCCGTTTCAGTTTGTGTGTTCACTTTGGGAATGAGTCAACTTGGGGTTTTATGCTGTGTTGAGGGTGTGAACCCACCTTGTCAATGCTTAATTTAGAGGCGTAAGTGTATGCAGACATTCTGTGAAGGTTGTTCCTTCATCCTACATACACCCAAACAACTTTACTGCTAAAAACTGTTTTGCAATACCAAATGTTCTCCACTTAGGAAATGTACACCTTTCCTACACACTTCTCAGAAGTTGGTATTCAGACTTACTTGATGCAGGTGGGTAATAACGGGCTTTGCAGGCGTGGTTCCCAGGCGCACGCTGAATACGCAGAATTGAATTCAACCGCTGAAAACCCTCCTACTTGCTGGCCAACGGATTTCCTCTGAGTTTTCATTAAATTGTCATCCCTTTTAAATAAGGTGTACCTTTTTCAATTAGAATTTAGTCAACAGACTCACTAGAATCCATTCGAGCGAACGAGTGCAGAATTATAGGGATCAATGAAAGACCTAAATAGAAATGCAACAGCTGCAAAGATTTTACTGAGTTACAGATCACATAAGGAAATCAGTCAATTGAAATAAATGTATTAGGCCCTAATCTATGGATTTCACATAACTAAGCATAACTATTTATTTCATAACTCCATTTCTTGAACTGCATTGTTGGTTAAGGGCTTTATAAGTAAGCGTTTTACAGTAAGGTTGTGTTCGAAAGCACGTGACAAATAACATTTTATTTGAATACTGTGTCGAATCTAGGTTGAATCCTGGGGCATCTTGACTGAGCGTTTTTAACAAAGAGTTTTGTGACGGGGACCTGTCAGTTAAGTCTTTGTCCAAAGATGACACGTTTAGAACCAGCATGATTCTAGCCCACGGGATGAAGCAGCAGATCATGTCACCGTCTACACCAAACACAATAGGGCAGTCTAAGGCAACTCTCATTTTGCAGATAGAAGTAAGGTCTACTCAGACCGCATCTCTTAGATGTGTAAAAGCTATACGCAGAGTGACATTATGCATGTTGAACATGTGCGAGAACCTCATTTTGAATTTGTGGATATTTTCTCTGAATACATTTCATTTTATTTATTTTTTGACTCAGTATTGTGCTTCTCTGTAGGGGTTGTCTGAAGAGAACATCAGATATGACACTAATTATATATAACATAGTGTGTAAACGATTACACAGTAAGTTCAGGAGAGGTGCTTGTTGTGTTGGTTACATATTTTTAGACTAGGTTTTTGCATGATGCCTCAGTGGTCTTTTGTATGCCTTATCTCTCTATGTGCTCATAGAGGTTGGTGTACTTCTCATTTCCTTGTGCTAGAGAGAGAAAGAGAGAGAGAGAGAAGGGAAGAGGTGCCAGAGGGAGGAGGGCATGTAGACATAAAGTGAGAGAGAGAAGCCAAGTCATTAGCTTGGAAACGTGGACAGGTAGTGAGAGGGTGTGAATGAAAGAGGATTTATTTTGAAGTGTAGCAGACTGCTGGTGGATGACTGAACCAGTTGACAGTGGAGTGGACTGACTAACTTTCTGAGTGAGATTTCAGAGAGAGGGAAGAGAGGAGAGAGAAAGGGTTGCTCTGGAGTGAAGAAAATTTGCACTCTACACAAAGAAAGAGAGAGAGTGAGGGAAGAGGAAATAGGGACGGGGGAAGAGTTAGGTACACGGAAATAAACAGGAGAGAGAGAGAGAGAGAGGTGTAGAGAAAAGTGTTCGGAGCCTAACAGTGAATGTTCTATCTTTCCCTAACAGCAGTGAGGTAAGTTCTTCCTTTTGCTGTTATACTGTCTGATGAACAAACTGAACACACATTCTGAGTGGATATGAATGAATGCATTTAGTCTGCAATAGATTACATACGGACTAGATTACATACCTAAGGGAATGCTATAGGAATGCAAGGTATAAAAGTACTGAATTGTAAAGTAGAAAAGTACTGAAATGCAAGGTAGAAAAGTACTGAAATACAAGGTAGAAAAGTACTTGTTTCCAACAAGTTAGTTTGTCAAATTTCTGCCCTGCTGGAGCTCTTCCGGTCAATGTTAAGCACCGTTATTGCGAAGTTGGAAACGTCTAGGAGCAAAAACGGCTCAGCCGTGAAGTGGTAGGCCACACAAGCTCACAGAACGGGAACGCCGACGGCTGAAGCGCGTAGAGCATTAAAGTCGTCTGTCCTTGGTTGCCAACACTCACTACCGAGTTCCAAACTGCCTCTGGAAGCAACATCAGCACAATAACTGTTTTTTTGTCGGGAGCTCCATGAGTTTCCACACAAGCCTAAGATCACCATGTGCAATGCCAAGGTGTCGACTGAAAAATCTGGGTTTGGCGGATGCCAGGAGAACGCTCCCTGCCCGAATGCATAGGGTGCCATTTGGAAGGCAGGCAAAGTGAATAAGTGATATTGCCATAGGGAAATGGCTGGACCGGCTACACGCTGTAAAAAAACCCCAGATAAAAGCACAAGTGCAAACATTAGCTTTAAGTTATGAGTCTTGGGTGCGTTTTTCTCAGCTCACAGTCTCTCCATTGTTTTAGAGCGAGGGGTGCCGTACCTATTGGGTGTGTACTGATAACTGTGTGCCTGACGTAGGCTATTAATCCATGCAAAGTTTCAAAAGTTTATTCGCCACGTACAGGATACAACAGGTAAAACAGTAGAGTTCAATTCTCCCCTTGAGAGCTCTTTCCCAACAATGCAGTGATAATAATGATATAGATAATAATGGAAAATATTTAAAAAATGAAACACATGAACTACAATAAGAGTTAAACTAACATTAGAATGCAAGTATATACAGGTCAGTGCCAGTACCTTATTCAATGTGCAGGGTTACTGGAGGGGTTCAGGTTGGTTTATACATAAAAAGTGACTGCTAGTAGGATATGCATGCAAACCGGGCCAAAAAGCCAAACCTAACACAATATCTGCCAATTAATTTCCAGCAATATTGCCCATCTGTCTGTGTGGTGTGTGCATTTGTCTATCACTCTGTGTGTACCAGTTGATGTGATAACAGTCTTGTGGGTTGACAGAAAAACTTTCCCCAAAAAGTTCTCAATTAGGCCTAAATGTTAACTGCAAAGTAGGCTTACCTGTCAAATGAATCAATTATTTGTATCTATTTTTTTTGTATTGTTATTTGCTAACTTTGCCATGAGATGAGCAGCAGCAGTACAGAACCATTGCTAGACCGGCACACAGACACATTCTTCACTCGCTAGATGTGCAACTGAAGGGCCAGATGGCAAACAAAGGGGAATTACACTCAAAAATCAATTTGTTTGTTTTTTGCCAGACCTAAAAAAAAAATTGGTCTTCTGGTGTGATTTAAGCATGACATGGACTCACAACATCCAAATTCGTTGTTTCTCTATGAACAATTGTAATTTCTAGTGCAAATAATAATCTAAAACCAGGAACAATGTCCCAGATCATTTTGTTTGGGGAAAATACTAAACTGATATCATAGTGCTTAACCCTTAGTTAAGCACGACGCAATGCGGAGTGCCTGGATACAGCCCTTAGCCGTGGTATATTTACCATATACCACAAACCCCCGAGGTGCCTTATTGCTATTATAAACCGGTTAACAACGTAATTAGAGCAGTAAAAATACATGTTTTGTCATACCCGTGGTATACGGTCTGATATACCACAGCTGTCAGCCAATCAGCATTCAGGGCTTGAACCACCCAGTTTATAATAACCATTATTTTACCAGGTATATTGACAGAAAGCACAACCTTCTCTGGTACACTAAGGACCTGGGGGAAGAGTTGCAGGGGAGAGGAGAAAAGAAGAATGTGCCTATTTGAAAGCTCAAAAAATATATATATAGCACGCGACGTTTAATATATATATATTTTTTAAGTAGCTCTCCTGCTAGAAAAGGTTGGAGACACCTGGTCTATGGTGTCTGGGATGATGGAGGTTATGTATGCCATGACCAGCATTTCAAAGCATTTCATGATTACAGATTTTAGTGCTACAGAGAGGTAGTCTATGTCGCAGGTAGCCTTAGAGCTCCTGAGAGCAGGAATGATGGTGGTCAGCTTGAGACATGTCGGGATTATAGACTGCGATAAGGAGAGATTGAAAATGACCATGAAATTGCCTGCCAGCTGGTCTACCTTTAGGCACAGATATAGGATCAGGTTACCCTCCTCAAGTCTTAACCTGAACCATAAGAGGATAAACATTAAACTGACCTGAGATCAGTGTTTGAGGACACACCAACTCCTCAGCCCCTATGCATCACACTCAGAAATGTTCTGACATAGAGCCAACAACCTTAGCCTTGTGTGTGTGTGTGTGTGTGTGTGTGTGTGTGTGCATGCATGTACCAGTGTTTTTAGATGGAGGAATATAAGGTGACAGTTGCTACAGGCACATCAGAGTATTCCGGCACCAATAACTACATATATGTCACCCTGGTTGGAGAGAATGGACAGAGTGAGAGAACAATCCTGGACAACCCTGGACTGGACTTCTGTAGAGGAGCGGTAAGTAGGGCTGTGTTATGCTGTGCGTGTGATCCAAGCGGAGTACAAGGTGTATGTGTGCGCCATTTTTAGGTAGGTTCATATAAAGTGTGTGTGTGTGTGTGTGTGTGTGTGTGTGTGTGTCTCTCCCTCCCTACCCCCCCAGGTGGATGAGTACAAGGTGTGTAGCCCAGCCCCTCTGGGTCCTCTCCTCCTGGTTCGTCTGGAGAAGCAGCGTTACTGGGTAGAGGATAACTGGTTCTGTCGCTATGTCACTGTGGAGCCACCAGGTGGTGGTATAGCCCTCACCTTCCCCTGCTACCGCTGGCTCATAGGAGACGTCAAGGTGGAGATACGAGAAGGCACAGGTAATTAATTGGTAAAGGAAAGAAGTTGCCCCTCAATATACTGCTCAAGTCAGTTTGCGTTTTTTTCCCTTTCGTGTTAAAGGTTATGTTTTGGGGTAAGAAAGCAGATCCTAGATCTGTGTCCTAGATTTGGTCAAACAAAGGGCACGAGTCACCAGAATAGCTTCAATGCACCTTGGCATAGAAATTCCATCATTTGATGTTTAGTTGTTGGTGGTGCAAAACGCTGTCTCAGGGGCTGCTACGAAAATTCCCATAAGTGTTCACACACAGACCTTTCAAAACCCCTATGCTCCTTTGACACCGCTCTTTCAAAGTCACTGAGATCTCTTCTTCTAGCCATGGTACGAAGAATAATGAGCAACTGGGCATTTTTATACATGACCCTAAGCATGATGGGATATTAATTGCTTAATTAACTCTGGAACCACACCTGTGCAAAATGACGCCGGAGGTGAGGGCTGCCGTTTCATCAGCTCTTAACCAACCATGCTATTTTGTTTTGTTATTTTGTGTTGATTGTAACTTGTTTTGTACACAATGTTGCTGCTACTGTCTCTTATGACCGAAAATACATCTTCTGGACATCAGAACTGGGATTTCTCACCTCAAATTGAAGAAGAACTCTCGCTCGTCAAACTATTACGGACCACAAATGGAAGCACAGCCGAGAGCTGCCCAGTGACAGGAGCCTACGAGACGAGCTAAATAAATTCTATGCTCGCTTCGAGGCAGGTAACACTGAAACATGCATGAGAGCATCAGCTGTTCCGGATGACTGTGTAATCACGCTCTCCGCAGCCGATGTGAGTAAGACCTTTAAACAGGTCAACATTCACAAGGCCGCTGGGCCAGACGGATTAACAGGACGTGGACTCTGAGCATGCGCTGACCAATTGACATTTTCGACCTCTCCCTGTCCGAGTCTGTAACACCAACATGTTTCAAGCAGACCACCATAGTCCCTGTACCCAAGAACGCTAAGGTAACCTGCCTAAATGACTACCGACCTGTAGCACTCACATCTGTAGCCATGAAATGCTTTGAAAGGCTGGTCATGGCTCACATCAACACCATTTATCCTGGAAACCCTAGACCCACTCCAACAGATCCACAGATGACGCAATCTATATTGCACTCTACACTGCCCTTTCCCACCTGGACAAAAGGAACATCCATGTGAGAATACTATTCATTGACTACAGCTCAGCGTTCAACACCATAGTGCCCACAAAGCTCATCACTAAGCTAAGGATCCTGGAACTGAACACCTCCCTCTGCAACTGGATCCTGGACTTCCTGACGCTCCCAGGTGGTGAGGGTAGGTAACAACACATCCGCCACACTGATCCCCTCAGGGTACTCCCTGTTTACTCATGACTGCAAGGCCAGGCACAACTCCAACACCATCATTTTCTGATGACACAACAGTGGTAGGCCTGATCACCGAAAACGACGAGACAACCTATAGGGAGGAGGTCAGAGACCTGACCGTTTGATGCAAGGGCAACAACCTCTCCCTCAACGTGATCAAGACAAAGGAGATGATTGTGGACTACAGGAAAAGGAGGACCGAGCACGCCCTCATTCTCATCGACTGGGCAGCAGTGGAGCAGGTTGAGAGCTTCAAGTTCCTTGGTGTCCACATCACCAACAAACTAGCATGGTCCACCAAGACAGTTGTGAAGAGGGCACGACAAATCCTCTCCCCCCCTCAGGAGACTGAAAAGATTTGGCATGGGTCCTCAGATCCTCAAAAGGTTTTATAGCTGCACCATCGAGAGCATCCTGACGGGTTGCATCACTTCCTGGTAAGGCAACTGATCGGCCTCTGACCACAAGGCACTACAGAGGGTAGTGTGAACGGCCCAGTTCATCACTGGGGCCAAGTTTTCTGCCATCCAGGACCTCTATACCAGGTGGTGTCAGTGGAAGGCCCTAAAAATGGTCAAAGACTCCAGCCACCCTAGTCATAGACTGCTCTCCCTGCTACTGCACGGCTAAACAGCTTCTACCCCCAAGTGATAAGACTCCTGAACAGCTAATCAAATAGCTACCCAGATTATTTGCATTGCCCCCCCCTTTCCATGCTGCTGCTAATCTCTTATTTTCTATGCATAGTCACTTTAATAACTCTACCTACATGTACATATTACCTCGACACCGGTGCCCCCCCACAATGACTCTGTATCGGTACCCTCTGTATATAGCCCCGATATTGTTATTCACTGCTGCTCTTTAATGATTTGTTATTCTTATCTCTTACATTTTGGAGGGGAATTTTCTTAACTGCATTGTTGGTTAAGGGCTTGTAAGTAAGCATTTCACTGTAAGGTCCTGTTGTATTCTGCGCATGTGACAAATACAATTGGATTTGATTTGTGTGGAAGCACCTGCGTTCAATATCATTTGTATCCCTCGTTTACTCAAGTGTTCCCTTTACTTTGGCAGTTACCTGTATGTGTGAGTGAGTCATCCCTCTCTCTTGCTGTCTCTCTCCCTCCTTTAGCGAAGAGACTCTGTGACGATACCTCTCTTCAGCTATTGGCTCACAGAAAAGCAGAACTGCAGGAGAGACAAACTATATACAGGTCAGTAAGATTACAGAAATGATGTTACACACCTATTTATGTACACAGTCACAGAAATACGAATGCACACACGCGTCCCAATTCCAATCGCTCCAGAAAGAGAGCCTAGTTCTTACAGTTATGTTTGCTTATCCAGATGGACTGCATGGGCTTCTGGGATTCCCAAGTGTATCGATGCCAAGACCGAAGCAGACCTGCATCAGGACGTACGTTTTGACAGCGAGAAAAGGAGCGACTTTGAGGGTTCCTTACACTATGCGTGAGTTACACACTTTTCTGTGTGATGTTATTCTTACGCATTGACATTTACACATGCTGGTCAAATTTCCCCTAAATCTAATGTAAATCTAATGTAAAATGTCCCTCACCTGCTCAGACATATGTCTTACCCAAATTACGTGTCTCAACTTCCTCCTTTCTTAAAAAAAATATGTTCCATTTCTCTCTCTTTACCCCACCTCACCCCCTCGATCTTTCTCTAACCCCTCTCTCACCCATCACCCCCTCGCTCTACCCTCTCTCTCTCACCCATCACCCCCTCGCTCTACCCTCTCTCTCACCCATCGACCGCTCTCTACCCTCTCTCTCACCCATCGACCGCTCTCTACCCTCTCTCTCTCTCTCACCCATCACCCCCTCGCTCTACCCTCTCTCTCTCACCCATCACCCCCTCGCTCTACCCTCTCTCTCTCACCCATCGACCGCTCTCTACACTCTCTCTCACCCATCGCCCGCTCTCTACCCTCTCTCTCTCTCTCACCCATCCCCCTCGCTCTACCCTCTCTCTCTCACCCATCACCCCCTCGCTCTACCCTCTCTCTCGCACCCATCTCTCCCTCCCTTCCTTCCTTCTCTCTCCAAGTATTCTAGAGCTGTCTCTGAAGAAACTAGCCATCAGGTTTGGAAAGTCATGGGATGATCTGGAGGACTTTAAACGATGCTTCTGGAAACTCAAAAGCCCCATAGCTGGTAGAGTACAGTAAAACAAATATACAATATTTACATTCAGTGCTTTAGCCCTCCCTCCCATCTGCATCAGAGGTGTTATTGGTTGTAGAGTACAGGCCGACACTTTTTATTGCCAGTCTCTTCCTGTTCCTAATCACAGACATTTAGGAAGTGAGGCCTCGGAGTAACAACAGTTTTCACCGAACTTCCGTGTTTCATCTACTGTTTCACATTGCAATATATGTTCATATAAAGTAATTAGGTCAATTTTGAATATTTTAAAGAATTGATTAAATAATTGTTTCATATATGGTAAATTAATTTTCCCACATTACGTATAACACTTCTCTATATTTACTCTCAGTCCTATTATTATACAGTATATCATAAATTGCTTTGGTGCAATTTTCACAAGTATTTTGTACCTTTTTACAATTCTTAGTACAAAACTCAAAACACATCATCAAACAGGAAGTTGTTTCAAAACTCTAAGCACATGTTCAATTGACTAAGTACAACACACAAAATCATACAGTCACTTTTTCACCAAACTTAGTCAGCGTTTCATCTACCGTTTCACATTGCAACACATTTTCATATGAAGTCGTGGCCTTTCACAATGCAACACATTTTCATATGAAGTCGTGACCTTTCACAATGCAACACATTTTCATATGAAGTCGTGACCTTTCACAATGCAACACATTTTCATATGAAGTCGTGACCTTTCACAATGCAACACATTTTCATATGAAGTCGTGACCTTTCACAATGCAACACATTTTCATATGAAGTCGTGACCTTTCACAATGCAACACATTTTCATATGAAGTCGTGACCTTTCACAATGCAACACATTTTCATATGAAGTCGTGACCTTTCACAATGCAACACATTTTCATATGAAGTCGTGGCCTTTCACAATGCAACACATTTTCATATGAAGTCGTGGCCTTTCACAATGCAACACATTTTCATATGAAGTCGTGGCCTTTCACAATGCAACACATTTTCATATGAAGTCGTGGCCTTTCACAATGCAACACATTTTCATATGAAGTCGTGGCCTTTCACAATGCAACACATTTTCATATGAAGTCGTGGCCTTTCACAATGCAACACATTTTCATATGAAGTCGTGACCTTTCACAATGCAACACATTTTCATATGAAGTCGTGACCTTTCACAATGCAACACATTTTCATATGAAGTCGTGGCCTTTCACAATGCAACACATTTTCATATGAAGTCGTGGCCTTTCACAATGCAACACATTTTCATATGAAGTCGTGGCCTTTCACGATGCAACACATTTTCATATGAAGTCGTGGCCTTTCACGATGCAACACATTTTCATATGAAGTCGTGGCCTTTCACGATGCAACACATTTTCATATGAAGTCGTGACCTTTCACAATGCAACACATTTTCATATGAAGTCGTGACCTTTCACAATGCAACACATTTTCATATGAAGTCGTGACCTTTCACAATGCAACACATTTTCATATGAAGTCGTGACCTTTCACAATGCAACACATTTTCATATGAAGTCGTGGCCTTTCACGATGCAACACATTTTAATATGAAGTCGTGGCCTTTCACGATGCAACACATTTTCATATGAAGTCGTGGCCTTTCACGATGCAACACATTTTCATATGAAGTCGTGGCCTTTCACAATGCAACACATTTTCATATGAAGTCGTGGCCTTTCACAATGCAACACATTTTCATATGAAGTCGTGACCTTTGACAATGCAACACATTTTCATATGAAGTCGTGGCCTTTCACAATGCAACACATTTTCATATGAAGTCGTGGCCTTTCACAATGCAACACATTTTCATATGAAGTCGTGGCCTTTCACAATGCAACACATTTTCATATGAAGTCGTGGCCTTTCACAATGCAACACATTTTCATATGAAGTCGTGGCCTTTCACGATGCAACACATTTTCATATGAAGTCGTGGCCTTTCACGATGCAACACATTTTCATATGAAGTCGTGGCCTTTCACGATGCAACACATTTTCATATGAAGTCGTGGCCTTTCACGATGCAACACATTTTCATATGAAGTCGTGGCCTTTCACGATGCAACACATTTTCATATGAAGTCGTGGCCTTTCACGATGCAACACATTTTCATATGAAGTCGTGGCCTTTCACGATGCAACACATTTTCATATGAAGTCGTGGCCTTTCACGATGCAACACATTTTCATATGAAGTCGTGGCCTTTCACAATGCAACACATTTTCATATGAAGTCGAGACCTTTCACAATGCAACACATTTTCATATGAAGTCGTGACCTTTCACAATGCAACACATTTTCATATGAAGTCGTGACCTTTCACGATGCAACACATTTTCATATGAAGTCGTGGCCTTTCACGATGCAACACATTTTCATATGAAGTCGTGGCCTTTCACAATGCAACACATTTTCATATGAAGTCGTGGCCTTTCGCAATGCTCACATTTACTTTTGATACAATTCTCTTTTTTGTTCAAATACATTTTACTATTACTTAACCCGACGCCTCTCGATGATCACCGAAATGTTTTGGTAAACCTATAGTCTACTACAGCTTTTGAGAACTAATTCAAATGTACAGTATGTCTGTAAAATAGAAACATAAGTGTATATATACTCAAATGTACTACTATGATGATTACTTATGATTTTACTTCATAGCAAGTTAAAAAAATAGTTTATTTGATATTCGAATGATCAGAGATGTACTGTATACAAATCAAAGTTTATTGGTTGCGTACACAGATTAGCAGATGTTACAGCAGGTGCAGCGAAATGCTTGTGTTTCTAGCTCCTACAGTGCAGTAATACAATACCACTACGCAAATCGTCCAAAACAAGAAAGAAATACATCCCCTATAAACTAAACACGTGTCCAGTATTGTATTGTACGTAGGTGCTCGTGTTTCTTGGCCCAAGCAAGTCTCTTCTTATTATTGGTGTCCTTTAGTAGTGGTTTCTTTGCAGCAAGTCGACCATGAAGGCCTGATTCACACAGTCTCCTCTGAACAGTTGATGTTGAGATGTGTCTGTTACTTGAACTCTGAAGTATTTATTTGGGCTGCAATTTCTGAGGCTGGTAACTCTAATGAACTTATCCTCTGCAGCAGAGGTAACTCTGGGTCTTCCTTTCCTGTGGCGGTCCTCATGAGAGCCAGTTTCATCATAGCGCTTGATGGTTTTTGCGACTGCAGTTGAAGGAACTTTAAAAGTTCTTGAAATGTTCCGCATTGACTGACCTTGACATCTTAAAGTAATGATGGACTGTCTTTTCTCTTTGCTTATTTGAGCTGTTCTTGCCATAATATGGACTTGGTCTTTTACAAAAATAGAGCTACCTTCTGTATACCACCCCTACCTTGTCACAACACAACTGATTGGCTCAAACGCATTAAGAAGGATAGAAATTCAACAAATGAACTTTTAAGAAGACACACCTGTTAATTGAAATGCATTCCTGGTGACTATCTCATGCAGCTGGTTGAGAGAATGCCAAGAGTGTGCAAAGCGTGGCTATTTGAAGAATCTCAAATATATAACTTTTTTGATTATTATATGATTCCATATGTGTTATTTCATAGTTTTGAGGTCTTCACTATTATTCAACAATGTAGAAAATAGTGAAAATACAGAAAAACCCTTGAATGAGTAGGTGTTCT
The DNA here is from genome assembly GCF_002021735.2 of Oncorhynchus kisutch. Lineage (NCBI taxonomy): Eukaryota > Metazoa > Chordata > Actinopteri > Salmoniformes > Salmonidae > Oncorhynchus > Oncorhynchus kisutch. The sequence goes on from NC_034182.2 coordinate 21,129,773, forward strand.
AAATCTTTTGACCGGTATTGTAGATTATTATATTAAGAAATTATTATTGATACGTTCGGACAGTACTTTTTCATTCTGTGGTTGATTGATTGATTATCCCTATGGTTCCAGAGTACTGTATGGAGCACTGGAAGGAAGATTGGTTCTTTGGGTACCAGTGTCTGAATGGTTCAAACCCCCGCATGATCCAGCGCTGCAAGGAGCTTCCAGGAAACTTCCCCGTTTCTGGGGACATGGTGCAGGGGTCGCTGGCACCCAGGACCACCCTGGACAAGGAGCTCAAGGTGGGGCCCATCTATCTATCTCTGTCTGACCCCCCTAGGGTCCATCTACCTGTCCTTCTGAGTACGTACCAAAATAGCACCCTATTCCCAAAATCGTGCCCTACTTTTCACCAGAGCTCTAATTGCAAAATAGTGTACTTTTGTCCAGAGCCCTATTCCCTACACTCTTAGAAAAAAGGGTTCCAAAAGGGTTCCTTGGCTGTCCCCATAGGAGCACCCTTTTTGGTTCAATGTAGAACCCTTTTGGGTTCCATGTAGAACCCTCTGTGGAAAGGGTTCTACGTGGAACCCAAAAAGGTTCTACCTGGAGCAAAAAAGGGTTCATCTATGGGGACACCTAAAGATCCCTCGTAGGTTCTAGAGAGCACTTTTTTTCTAATAATGTATATAGTGCACTACTTTTAAACAGAGCTCTATTCCCTATATAGTGCACTACTTTTAAACAGAGCTCTATTCCCTATATAGTGCACTACTTTTAAACAGAGCTCTATTCCCTATATAGTGCACTACTTTTAAACAGAGCTCTATTCCCTATATATAGTGCACTACTTTTAAACAGAGCTCTATTCCCTATATAGTGCACTACTTTTAAACAGAGCTCTATTCCCTATATAGTGCACTACTTTTAAACAGAGCTCTATTCCCTATATAGTGCACTACTTTTAAACAGAGCTCTATTCCCTATATAGTGCACTACTTTTAAACAGAGCTCTATTCCCTATATAGTGCACTACTTTTAAACAGAGCTCTATTCCCTATATATAGTGCACTACTTTTAAACAGAGCTCTATTCCCTATATAGTGCACTACTTTTAAACAGAGCTCTATTCCCTATATATAGTGCACTACTTTTAAACAGAGCTCTATTCCCTATATAGTGCACTACTTTTAAACAGAGCTCTATTCCCTATATATAGTGCACTACTTTTAAACAGAGCTCTATTCCCTATATAGTGCACTACTTTTAAACAGAGCTCTATTCCCTATATAGTGCACTACTTTTAAACAGAGCTCTATTCCCTATATAGTGCACTACTTTTAAACAGAGCTCTATTCCCTATATAGTGCACTACTTTTAAACAGAGCTCTATTCCCTATATATAGTGCACTACTTTTAAACAGAGCTCTATTCCCTATATAGTGCACTACTTTTAAACAGAGCTCTATTCCCTATATAGTGCACTACTTTTAAACAGAGCTCTATTCCCTATATAGTGCACTACTTTTAAACAGAGCTCTATTCCCTATATATAGTGCACTACTTTTAAACAGAGCTCTATTCCCTATATAGTGCACTACTTTTAAACAGAGCTCTATTCCCTATATAGTGCACTACTTTTAAACAGAGCTCTATTCCCTATATAGTGCACTACTTTTAAACAGAGCTCTATTCCCTATATAGTGCACTACTTTTAAACAGAGCTCTATTCCCTATATGGGTGACTCTACAGAAGTGGTGTAATTTGCTGTCCCACACCAAAAACATATTTAAAAAACAATTGTCTCCAAACGTAGGACATTTATTTACATCATGATATGTTCTAATTGAATCCAAGGCAATAACAAACATAAGTTAACATAGTACAAAGTAACCGTTTCTACACCTGATTTCCTAAACTTCATGTTTGAAGATAAAGCAATGTAAAAAAGAATATTACACTTTCATTTCAACAGAACATCTTGAGTTGTTCTATTATTACATTGAAAGATACTGATCTAATTATTTGTTTGGGTTATTTTTAAACACCTTTTTGAGGTCACTCCCGAAACACACACTTTAAAAGACTGTAGAATGAAGGTGCCTTAAGCTACAACCCTACAAATACCACCAGGTGATGGGATTTGCACCCCTCTCCAGGATGGCCACATGGTGAGTAGTCTGTCTGCAAACATTTTGGAGAGATTTTGTGAGCAAGTTGGTAAATCTTAATGTATTTTTAAGTGTCACTACGAACATCTAATACAGTTGAAGTCGGAAGTTTACATACACTTAGGTTGGAGTCATTAAAACTCATTTTTCAACCACTCCACAAATTTCTTGTTAACAATCTATAGTTTTGTCGGTTAGGACATCTACTTTGTGCATGACACAAGTAATTTTCCCAACAATTGTTTACAGACAGATTATTTTACTTATAATTCACTGAATCACAATTCCAGTGGGTCAGAAGTTTACATACACTAAGTAGACTGTGCCTTTAAACAGCTTGGAAAATTCCAGAGAATGATGTCATGGCTTTAGAAGCTTCTGACATCATTTGAGTCAATTGGAGGTGTACCTGTGGATGTATTTCAAGGCCTACCTTCAAACTCAGTGCCTCTTCGCTTGACATCATCATCAAAAATTGTAGACCTCCACAAGTCTGGTTCATCCTTGGGAGCAATTTCCAAACGCCTGAAGGTACCACGTTCATCTGTACAAACAATAGCACACAAGTATAAACACCATGAGACCACACAGCTGTCATACCGCTCAGGAAGGAGGTGCGTTCTGTCTCCTAGAGATGAACGTACTTTGGTGCAAAAAGTGTAAATCCCAGAACAACAGCAAAAGACCTTGTGAAGATGCTGGACGAAACAGGTACAAAAGTATCTATATCCACAGTAAAACGAGTCCTATATCGACATAACCTGAAAGGCCGCTCAGAAAGGAAGAAGCCACTCCTCCAAAACTGCCATTAAAAAAAGCCAGACTACGGTTTGCAACTACACATGGGGACAAAGATCGTACTTTTTGGAGAAATGTCCTCTGGTCTGATGAAACACAAATATAACTGTTTGGCCATAATGACCATTGTTATGTTTGGAGGAAAAAGGGGTGGGCTTGCAAGCCGAAGAACACCATCCCAACCATGAAGCACGGGGGTGGCAGCATCATGTTGTGGGGGTGCTTTGCTGCAGGAGGGACTGGTGCACTTCACAAATGTTTCTGTTACTTGAACTCCGTGAAGCATATATTTGGGCTGCAATTTCTGAGGCTGGTAAACTCTAATGAACTTATCCTCTGCAGCAGAGGTAACTCTGGGTCTTCCATTCCTGTGGTGGTCCTCATGAGAGCCAGTTTCATCATAGCGCTTGATGGTTTTTGCGACTGCACTTGAAGAAACTTTCAAGTTCCTGAAATGTTGCGGATTGACTGACCTTCATGTCTTAAAGTAATAATGGACTATCGTTTCTCTTTGCTTATTTGAGCTGTTCTTGCCATAATATGGAATTGGTCTTTTAACCAAATAGGGCTATGTTCTGTATACCACCCCTGCCTTGTCACAACACAACTGATTGGCTCAAACGCATTAAGGAAAGAAATTCTTGAACTTTCTGCCTTTTAAGAAGGCACACCTGTTAATTGAAATGCATTCCAGGTGACTACCTCATAAAGCTGGTTGAGAGAATGCCAATAATCTGCAACGCTGTCATCAAGGCTACTTTGAAGAATCTAAAATATATTTAGATTTGTTTAACACTTCTTTAGTTACTACATGATTCCATGTGTAATTTCATAGTTTGGATTTCTTCACCATTATTCTACAACGTAGAAAATAGTCAAAATAAAGAAAAACCCTTGAATGAGTAGGTGTGTCCAAACTTTTGACTGGTACTGTATATATACATTTACAAAAAAATATATATGGGATTTGGAAATTATGCAGTTGATTACATTGACAGAACTGCAATATTAAAGCTGATCTACCCCCTAAAAAAATACTATCTTAACCCTAGCCTCAGCTGCCTCTACAGATTTTCCGCTCTCCTCCCTTCATCTCTAGGCTGGTAACATCTACTTGATTGACTATGCCATTATGGATGGTGTTCCCACCAATGTAATCAGGGGGAAACCACAGTACATCGCTGCACCTCTGTGTCTACTATATGAGCACCCTGACCAGGGACTCATACCCATTGCCATACAGGTAGGACTGGACACACACATACACATACATACACACACACACACACATACATACATACACACACACACACACACACACACACACACACACACACACACACACACACACACACTTTATTCATCCCTTCTCTTCTCCAGCTAGGACAGACTCCTGGCTTGGACACCCCCATCTTCCTGCCTAATGACCCCCCCCTGGCCTGGCTATTGGCTAAGATTTGGGTCCGTCACTCAGAGTTCCAGGTGTTCCAGTTGCTGTCACACCTGTTGAGAACGCACCTGTTGGTAGAAGTGTTCTGTGTGGCTACGTTACGTCAACTTCCCGCTGTACACCCTGTATACAAGGTAGGAGCGTGTGTGCGTGTATGTGCGCGAGCGTGAACGTGCGTGTGTTGCTGTCTCATCCCCCTCTCTGTCTTTAGCTCCTGGCTCCCCACCTGCGCTACACTCTGGAGATCAACTGCAGGGGACGGACTCAGCTCGTCTCCGCTGACGGCATCTTCAAAAGGGTCAGCTCGCTATTCTCTTATTTGACAATTAATTTTCCCCATTTCACCATATTTTGTAACCCCCCCCCCGAATGTGCGAAATGTCATATAGGGACACAGATAGAAGGACAGCTTTGAAAGTGGTGGACCAGTGGTTCAATTTCCCACCATTGCGGTCTAAGCTGACAGCATCCTCCTGCTCTCTTCCTCCAGGTGGTGTCTACAGGAGGGGAGGGCCTGCTCGTCCTGTCCCAGAGAGAGTACAAGGTCCTGACCTACCGCTCTCTCCAGCCCTGCTGGGACTTCCAACAGCGCGGAGCCACCACGCTCAAAGACTACTTCTACAGGGAGCATAGCCTCATGCTGTGGGACGCCATACACAGGTTTTTACTTATTTTACCCCTATGCGGCTGTCGTCGAAATGGCATCTTATTCCCTATAGGCCCTGGTCAACAGCAGTGCACTAAATGGGGAATAGGGTGCAGAGAGCCACTAAGCTCAGAGACTACTTCTACATGGAACACAGTCTGATGCCGTGGGACGCCATACACAGGTGCAATACCCGTGTGACCACTTCTTTATGACCACAGACACATTGTTTATTAGGTTGTAAGCGGAAAGCAAGGAGGGGACATGCTCTTAGGCCTGGAATATGGACATGCTGAAATTCATATTGGGGAAAATAAGACGTTCTAATCGTTGCAGTATTAACTCCTTTTAATTAGCCTTCTCTTAATATTTATTTCTACCTCACTGTTTGTTTACCTCCTCCCTCCCTCTCTCTCCGACCCTCCATAGTTTTGTCTCAGGGATGATATCTGTGTACTACCAATGTGACAGTGATGTGGTGGAGGACCCTGAGCTACAGACCTGGATAAAGGACATCGCTGAGGAGGGCTTTGTCGATGTCCCCACGTTTGGCTTGTCCAACGAACTCAAAAACAAAGCAGAGCTGGTTACCTTGCTGAGTGTAGCCATCTTCACGAGCACAGCACAGCACGCAGCCACCAACAATGGACAGGTACTTCACAAACACACACACACACACACACACACACACACACCAGGCACGCGAGCAACAAGTACACATGCGCGCACATTTCTATGAACTCACTCCGCTCTCTTTAACATAGTTTGACTGGTGTGCTTGGGTACCCAACACCCCGTGCACCATGCGTCACCCCACGCCAACCGACAAGGATGCTGTTACCATGGAGATGATAATGGACAGCCTGCCTGATGTCAGCCAAACGTGTTTGGAGATGGCGATCACATGGCACCTGGGGCGGCCACAACCTGATGCAGTAAGTTGAAGGGTCACGCTGACGCTAGCTGAGCCCATAGAATTCCAGTCAAACTTGTGAGTAGTTACGCATATTATTTTAAGTGGGGGTGGTACCACCTCAACATACATTTTTGGTTCCATTTCAAAATGCTTTCTCCCGTTTGCTCCAACTGAATGAAACCCTTGTCTCCCACCTCCTTTCGTTCTTTCTCTCCCGCTCTCTCTCTCTCTCTCTCTCTCTTCCACTATCCCCCTCTCTGCTCCAGGTCCCATTGGGTCAGTATCCAGAGCAGTACTTCACTGAGCCCCAGGCCCAGGAGGTGATTGACAGGTTCAGAAAGGAACTGAAGGATATAGAGGAACACATCCTGAGCCAGAACCAGGGACTGGAGCTACCTTACCTCTTCCTCCTGCCCAGTCGCATCGAGAACAGCATTACTATATAGATTAGACCCCAATGTCTTATCATCATTACTTTTTTACTAACTGAGGAGCAGGGCCGGACAATCGCATTTGGGGCCCCGGGGCCCTGCTGAGGAGCATCCCACTGGGCACAGACATCAATTCAACTTCTAGTTTTGATATACAGTTCCAGTCAGAAGTTTGGACACACCTACTCATTCAAGGGCTTTTCTTTACTTTGACTATTTTCTACATTGTAGAATAATAGTAAATACATAAAAACTATGAAATAACACATATGGATTCATGTAGTAACCAACAAAGTGTTAAACAAATTCTTCAAAGTAGCAACCCTTTGCCTTGATGACAGCTTTGCACACTCTTGGCATTCTCTCAACCAGCTTCATAAGGTAGTCACCTGGGATGCATTTCAATTAACAGGTGTACCTTCTTAAAAGTTAATCTGTGGAATTTCTATCTTTCTTAATGTGTTTGAGACAATCAGTTGTGTTGTGACAAGGTATGGGTGGTATACAGAAGGTAGCTCTATTTGGTAAAAGACTAATTCCATATTATGGCAAGAACAGCTTAAATAAGCAAAGAGAAACGGCATAAAGGTCAGTCCAAGAGCAGTCGCAAAAACCATCAAGCGCATGAAACTGGCTCTCATGAGGACCGCCACAGGAAAGGAAGACACACAGTTACACAGTTACCTCTGCTGCAGAGGATACGTTCATTAGAGTTACCAGCGTCAGAAATTGCAGCCCAAATAAATGCTTCAGAGTTCAAGTAACAGATGCATCTCAACAGCAACTGTTCAGAGGAGACTGCGTGAATCAGGCCTTCATGGTCGATTTTACTACCAAACGAATACACCACTATAGGACACCAATGAGAAGTAGAGACTTGCTTGGGCCAAGAAACACAAGCAATGGACATTAAGACCAGTGGAAATCTGTCCTTTGGTCTGATGAGTCCAAATTTGAGATTTTTGGTTCCAACCTCCATGTCTTTGTGAGACGCAGAGTAGGTGAATGGATGATCTCCGCATGTGTGGTTCCCACCATGAAGCATGGAGGAGTGATGGTGTGGGGGTGCTTTACTGGTGACACTGTCTGTGATTTATTTAGAATTCAAGGCACATTTAACCAGCATGGCTACCACAGCATACTGCAGCTATACACCATCCCATCTGGTTTGTGCTTAGTGGGACTATAATTTGTTTACCAGGACAATGATCCAAAACACACCTCCAGGCTTTGTATGGGCTATTTGACCAAGAATGAGATTGATGGAGTGGTGCATCAGATAACCGGGCCTCCACAAACACCCGACCTCAACCCAATTACGATGGTTTAGGATGAGTTGGAGTGAAGAAAAAGCAGCCAACAAGTGCTCAGCATATGTGGGAACTCCTTCAAGGCTGTTGGAAAAGCATTCCTCATGAAACTGGTTGAGAGAATGTCAAGAGTGTGTCAAGAGTGTGTAAAGCTATCAAGGCAAAGGGTGGCTAATTTGAAGAATCTCATAAAACATATTGATTTATTTAACACTTGTTTTTGGTTACTACAAGATTTCATGTGTTATTTCATAGTGTTGATGTCTTCACTATTATTCTACAATGTAGAAAATAGTAAAAAAAATAAAGAAAAACCCTTGAATGAATAGGTGTGTGCAAACTTTTGACTGGTTATGTACATTGGTTGAGTTCTCAACTAACGTGAAATCAACAACAAAAATTCACCATGTCATTGGAGTTAGGTTAAAAGTTGGGTGAAAAAAAGACTAAATGCTGTTACATTGATCGCTTTTTGCAAATCCAATTCGTTTTCCACGTCATCACATTGATTTTGGGGGTTGAAATTATGTGGAAACAACATTGATTCAATGTTTTTGCCCAGGGATAGGCCATCAACTATAGTTCTCCAGCAAACACTGCCTGAACCTTTATCTCAGTTAACCCAGAACTAAAATCCAGATTATGCACCAGGACTAAGGGAGCAGTTGAAATCGGTGAGGGGGATACATTTTGGGGGGATTCTTGTATTGGAATTATATTGAATTCTGCTTATATATAATTACTCTATACCACAATAAACAAAGTTCAAATGCAGATGCTCTGAGATCTTTGAGTGCTTTTGAAATAGCCAATCTCTGCTGTGCTGTATCAGCACAATGGACAGCGCCCTACAACTAGGCCATTTTGGTAATGAATATACGCTACAAGATAGATAGTCTGTAATATGTGAATTGCCCTATATGAATGCAGCCTTACACCCAGCTGTCTTACCAAAATCATGCAAACTAGTTGTTCATGCATGCAAACAAAAAGACTGAAGAGCAGTTTGGCTTAGAATACCGACATAACTGTGAATTTGAAAGAATGGAACAGATCAAAACAGCGGTACCGGTAGGTAAACAAAATATCAGATCGATAAAGGCATGAAACAATCCATATTTAGGCGAGTTACATTAACAGTGAACAAAATCAGAATGGATATCCAAATAACCAAAACATAGCCTACTAGAGTGAGATCCAGCCAGCTGTCTTGCCAAATAAATAGGCCCGCTTTAAATATGGAAAAGCATGCCGCTAGCTCATGAGTTCAGCAACACGTTGTGATATGGCACAATACAATTCTGTGAATAAAACGCGACCCACGTTATTAATTCAGCAATGCCAGCATAACACTGAACCCAAACCGGCTACACGTGTGCGCCATCGTGCTCTATCGTGCATAAATGTATTTTGTCCCCCTACACCTAACAACACGCAGGTTAAAATATCAAAACAAACTCTGAACCAATGACATTAATGTGGGGACAAGTCGAAAAGAATTAAACATGTATGGCAATTTAGCTAGTTAGCTTGCACTTGCCAGCTAATTTGTCCTATTTAGCTAAGCTTGCTGTTACTAGCTAATTTGTTCTGAGATAAACATTGAGTTGTTATTTTACCTGAAATGCACAAGGTTCTCCACACATAAAAACGGCCAACCGAATCGTTTCTAGTCATCTCTCCTCCTTCCAGGCGTTTTCATCTTTGAACTTATATGATCCATCTACACTTTCATAGTATTACCACGACAACCAGCAAAACAGTTTGTCTTTCAATCACCCTGACGGTATAACCACGTGGGTACCTCCTTCTATAAACCAATGAGGAGATGGGAGAGGCAGGACTTGCAGCGCGATCTGCGTCAGAAATAGAAAGGAGTTCTATTTTAGCCCTTGGCATCGCAGACGCTTGTTGGCGCGGGAGCAGTGTGGGTGCAACAATTGAATAACATGGATTTCTAAATGTATTTTGCGACGCTTGCGCACGCGACGTGTCTGGTCTGGTCAGCATGTAACATAAACACGTTTCCAATAAGTACAGTTCTATATACATCAACGAAAACCAATAGGAAACCAAGAAAACCATAATAGAATGTAGCCTATTTATTTCTATGATGACACATACTGGTAGGTAGCTATACCCAGGGGCGTCATTTTGGGTTCTTGCATTGCTATACCACAAACTCAAACGTTTAAAACATGTTTTTGACCAAGCAGTGACAGGTTCAATGCCACGAAATCTCGCAGCGCTCTATCAGCACCATGGACAGCGCCCTACACACTAAAGCAAGATGATTTTTTTTTAAATAACTCGATTGTTTCAATCGTACCTTTTTCAAAAGAGTTGCAGCTTCCTTGATGCTCTGTGGAACTTCCTGAGTAATCGATCATTCCATTCTCCCCGAAATCTTCCTGTATGATCCCCTCAAATGCCAGTTGGATGAGTTGAGCTTTCCTTGGGTGTAGCATGCTTCTTCTGAGGTTACTGAACACGTTTGTCAAAAGTGGAAAATGAGTTCTCGCATGTAGCTGTGGACGCCCCAAAAGTCAGTCCATGTTTCAGTGCAGCAAGTACAGTCGGCATAGCGGAGAGAGGCCCAGAGAATCATTGCAGGATATCAAGTGGGGTCCATTTGTTCTCATTGGAGCCAGAGCAGGCGATTTCAGTCTTCAAAAACTGGCAAGCGGCACTAAACTCAGCTTCCACCAAATCAGTTTTGCTTAGATCCAGCATTGGTTTCATCTTTTTCACATCTAAAAAGTCATGGCTCTCTGGGTCAAGGGCACACAGAGCCTCCGCCAGTTGGCTGTTGCACTCGCTGAATCGTTCTGACATTTCACCAATGACAGAATCCAACTACAACTTGCTGAAGAAAATTGTTTACACTCAGTCTCTTCTCATCTGTCCTACTGTACTGGTCACTACCTATTGCTGGAGATTTGTACTTACATAACGTCTTCGTTTGCTTGAACCTGGTGCGTGCCACTGACACTGCGCCCAAATGGCTTCGAACTCGCTGTCGCACCTCAACTTCTCGACGCACTGCAGACCACTTTGACTCCGGTGTAAAGATGGTCCGTTGCTTTTGCGGCGACGCTTGCGCAACTATGGGGCAAAACAGGAGGGGTTGGCTTAGACTTTTGACAACATGTAGGCTTACATTAGCTATATTTCCTCTGCAATGTTTTTTTTTTTTTAAATGTACACATCACAACGAGCACTTGTTGTCTCTCAAATACATCCTTACAGTTGTTGGTTAGCTAGCTAGCGAACCATATTAGCATCATTGCCATGAAATTAGTCAAAACACCTAAAAACAAGACGTGGTATCAAAACATGAAACGAGTTGAAACGATCAAATTACGATTCCCCACATGGCAGTTTCTTGCTAGCAATCTGGACAAGACATCCAGAATCACATCGTTTCCGTGATGTTGTCAGCTAACGCATCTATTTGTTTGGATGCTGGAGAAGACAGAGAGTTCTGTGCAACCCTGTAGCCTCGCGTCTTAGTTCTGTGTTGTAGGAACCCTTGAGTTTTCCCCCGCTTTTTATGGAAATCCAAAGGAGTCATAACCGCCCAATGGATTTCCATAGCTCCCTTTCACACGTCGCGCTCCGTCCATTGTGCGGACACAGCACAGCGGATATATTTTTTTACGTCACCTGACACTCAATCATTTTATATAGTAACATAAAATTAAACGGGGAGTGCTGAAGTTTGTACTGAGAGGGCTAAACTCTCTAGCGGAGCCGTGCCGTAATAATATATCAACGAGAGATTACATTACTCTAACCTTTAGGCCTATCAGAGTATGGGGTGCATGCCAATAGTCTGCAGTGGCTTCCTCTCCCTTGACCTCAACGTGTTGGGTTCACCCCAATAGTAGTCTTGAGTGGTGTCCTCTCATTTGACCTCAATGTGGTGTGCACTCCAATAGTTAGAATAGAAGTCAACAGAGATTGGTCAATACAAGGGAATATACTGCGATTCGGTCCTGTACTATTTATAATAATGTAATAAGATGTGTTCTGTAACTAGGACTTCATACTTTGTCCTATAGATTTCTATAATATGGTTGTAGCCTACTGTAAACGTTGTACTTTTACTGAAACTATTTCATACAGTGATGCACATGATCCGAGTAGGCTACTACTGCCTACATCACATCTTTGCAGTAAAGAAACTCATCGAATCAACTTCTTTACAATCACATTTTATAACATGAGAAAAAAGTATCATGGCCGACCAACAGTTGGTCCACGGAAAGGCAGAGCGAAAGAACACTGTCCAAAAAGGCACACTAGATTCGGAGAGAAGTTAAATGGGTTTCAAAGAGAAACATATTTTCACAATTTCAGTTATAACATCACAATCAATAAATCAAACACGTTTTTGGCCTCATTCAGTTTTTATGTGATAAAGTAGAATACTTTTGAAAAATATTGTTAGAAGTAGGCTATAATGGATATTCCTAAAACATAAACGTAAATACTGTTGCTGCTTCCTGTTGTCATCAACTTTTTATTTATAGCTCAGTGTCAAAACACCAGTTCAAATGTCTAAGTTCATAATCAATATGCTGAAGATAGGTTGAAATATTTAAGGCCAAACATAAAGTACTCCCTACACAAAGGCCTACATGTCGGGGGTGGCAGGTAGCCTAGTGGTTAGAGCGTTGGACTAGTAACCAAAAGGTTGCAAGATCAAATCTCCGAACTGACAAGGTAAAAAATTTGTCGTTATGCCCCTGAACAAGGCAGTTAACCCACTGTTCCTAGGCCGTCATTGAAAATAAGAATTTGTTCTTCACTGACTTGCCTAGTTAAATAAAGGTTCAAAAAAAGTCACACATGCTCAGATTATTTTTGTATTTTGATAAATAAGTACCTTATAAAATGCACACACCATTTACCAAGCAGCCACTCTAAATTAACATTGTTCAGTGCCTGTGTTCAGTTTCTTCAAAATTGAATGGTATTGTGAGCTTCCATAGTTTCCCGGTCGATGTAGAGCTCAGAAAAATGTTGTTGGTGGCAGTATGTCGTGACATGTCGTCACCCCTGACAGGGCCATTATGGTGGATAAGGGCTTTCTCATAGATGACATTGTTCCGTGCATGGTCTACCGGCCAGCCTTTCTGTCAAGACGCACACAGATGCCAGCGCATGAGGTTAGGGAGACCGAATCCATTGCCAGGCTGAGAGTGCATGTTCAAAGAATGATTCGCAGAGGAAAGGAGCACAAGCTGTTTGAGAGTCATCCCCCTGACCATCAGACAATTATTTGCAGTGGCGTGCCTGTTAGTCAACTATCAAAACGGACCTTTGGTCAGAGCATGGGCCAAGCCAATGTAAATGTGTTTATTTGCTAGCAGCAAAATAATTTGTTAATCTACGACATGTATCAATAATTTGTGTTGTGGCGAATATCAGTTTGTGTAGAGCTTGTATTGGCTTTAATTAGGCAATGAGTTTAGGGGAAAGAAATCAAGTAAACACAGAATAGCCACAATGCAAAATTGAATACAAATGTTAGAGATGTGTAATTGATTAACTGAACTGTTGAACATTTGCTGAAATATATTTTTTAAAACAAATCTATTCTACTGTAGTTTTCTTCACAAGAACATCAATACTATACGTTGCACCCGTGCAGGGGATCCATTCAGGTGCGAGATAGACACTTCTGCAAGTAGTGGTAAAAATAAAAGTGGTCAAACTTCTCTCTTCATCAGCTCTTCATTCTGTATCTTCAGGTAAGGACATCATCTCTCCATTTTGTATCTTCAGGTAAGGACATCAGCTCTTCATTCTGTATCTTCAGGTAAGGGCAGTCAACATAACTTGGTACATTTGGGCACTTGACCTCAGAGTCCAAAGTGTGGTCTCACAGTGGAATCAAATATGATGCCATCTGGAGAGGATCCTAACCACAGGGCATCTGGGTGCACTACGAAGCCACACGGAAAGAAGTTAACATTCTTCAGTGTGCAGTAGTCCTGTACAGCCACTGGCTCCATGGCTAGCCCCCTCTTCATCTCCATGGTCTGCATACCAGATCCCTTGAACAGCTAGGCGGTCAGCTGAGATCTCTCCCTGGATATGGCAAACCTCTCGGAAACGAGAGGATGTTATTCTCATTTTCCTGAGCTGATGCCATTCAGGGCTGCTGCTCTGCTCCCTTGTAGCAAACTCGACTTTGTGTAACATCTCATAGGTTGTCTCTAATGCCTTGACGTGGAACTTCTCCTGATGGCTAAGGACGTAAGCACACTGTGAAGACTGAAGCCTGTGGAAGTAATGGAAGTATTGGTGGAGAAGGGGCATCGGCAATCTTCACAATTTCACGGGTCTTTGGCTGTGGAAGTTGATAGGACAGCCCACTGCCAGCTTGCACTGGCCCAAAGGCGGACTCAACGAGGGGTACGTCAGCTGACATTTCCATTGTTGTCACAAGAGGGGCAGTAAGTGGAGAAAAGTTGGCATATGTTTCTGAGACGCGGAGAAGGCCCATGTCAGGCATGTATCCATTGAGTGCTTTGTAGAGAGAACTTCTGCAAAACATTTTAAAACCTTAACATCAGGTTGGAGAGATTACTATGACAAAGACTCATGTAACTTTTCCAGAAACGGCACAAGCCCGAAAGTTCAAATGTTTTTTTCACCTTTATTTAACCAGGTAGGCTGGTTGAGAACAATATCTCATTTGCAACTGCGACATGGCCAAGATAAAGCAAAGAAGTTTGACAAATACAACACAGAGTTACACATGGAATAATCAAACATACAATCAATAATACAGTAAGAAAATCTATATACAGCCTGTGCAAATGAGGTAGGATAAGAGAGGTAAGGGCAATAAATAGGCCATGGTGGCAAAGTAATTACAATATAGCAATTAAACACTGGAATGGTAGGATGTGCAGAGGATGAATGTGCAAGTTGAGATACTGGGGTGCAAAGGAGCAAGATAAATACATAAATACAGTGTTGGGATGAGGTAGATTGGATGGGCTATTTACAGATGAGCTATGTACAGGTGCAGTGATCTGTGAGCTGCTCTTGACAGCTGGTGCTTAAAGCTAGTGAGGGAGGTAAGAGTAAAGAATAAACCGGATTAACATATACAGATTTATAGATTCTATATTTCGCCCCAGTCTTCGTCCCAAACATTTGTCATTACATCGTAAAGATGCCACTGTAAAGGCGTATCATCTGGATACAGATGGTGGTTTGAACCACAGCGCTGCAGCGTGTGGGTCGCGGAGTAATCTTCAACAACACGGAAGAAAAAAGATCAGGTAAACAGCGAAGCACATGGGCATCTCCCTCTACAACCTCTTCTCCAAACTGAGCAGAGAGCGCACAGAACCGAGAGCGCAGTTGCACTTGGCCAAATTAATTAAATTAATGAAATAATTATACATTTACGTCACGACTCACAATTAACAGGTCCGCGACCAGACCCATACTTTAAGGAACGCTGCTCTAGACTATAGCTTCCGTAGTGTTTGTATAGCAGTTCGTCTTCGCTCAACGATTTTTTTTATTTCTATAACTAGGCAAGTCAGTTAAGAACAAATTCTTATTTACAATGACGCCCTACCAAAAGGCCTCCTGCGGGGACGGGGGATGGGATTTTTTTTTAAAAATGAGACAAAACTCGACAAGACAAGAGAGACAACACTACATAAAGACAGACCTAAGACATCATATCAAGGCATCAACACGTGACAACAAAGCATGGTAACAGCATTAAACACGGTACAAACATTATTGGGCACGGACAACAGCACAATGGGCAAGAACGTAGAAAAAAACTATACAGCCACAGCTGCCAGTATAAGTTCTAAAACATTAACAAAACTTCCTTGCATCTGCTACACAAGCTAAGGCCTCAAACTGGTTTCAAACAAATACAACTGTCATTTGATACATTTCTACAGAGATTTTTGTTTTTTTTACCTGAGGGGAAGACAGGCACAGTGAATTAACAGGGTAGTTATCATTCCCAGTTCTGAAGACATTAGCTAGGAAATAATACAACTCTGGTGATTTAATTTGCGTAGATAAATAATAGCAAGGTGTTAATCATACAACAGCTACCATTCATTCAGACTCAGTATAGAACATTTACGTAAAAAGCCACTCTTCTTCTCCAGACAGTGTTTTGCTGTGTTGCAGAAGTAGCATGCCCAGTCCAGCAGGTGGTATTAGTGCACCATGGACTCCTTGCGCTTGTTCAGTTTGATCTGGCAGAAAGAGAGCTGCAACCAGCATGTAGATACCCACTGTGATGAAACAGCTATAGCCAACTTGGTTGTACAGGTCATAGATGATATGTGGAGGGTTTTGACTGCGAGGGAGAAAAATGGCGAGAAAATAAAAGAGTAGGGCTCTACCTCAACTTGTCTTTCTATGATTCCTCACAGGTTGGCATTTGTTGTAATGAATCTTGCCCTGGAGGCAGCTCTGCAGAGTGGTCACTAGCTGGCACAGCCAAAAAATTATAAAATCAGATTTGAAACATAACCACACTGCTAACCCTGACCTTAAATTAAAGGTTAGGGTTAGAATATTTTTATGCACAAACTTTTGTTTTAATAAATGTTTACTATAGAGCCAATTTTGATTGCTGCTGGCCAAGATTGCGGAAATTGCTCAGTTCTGCTACGGGTCAAGATTCATGACAATAAACGCCATCTGCTGATTCCTCACCTCTTGTCCTTTTCAACATTTTTGGTCCTCCCCTCTGACCTTCTCCAATGAGTTATGAGCAGGAGATGAGGAATCAATGAAAAACGAGCCCTCTTTTCTACATCCCCTACTGTATAGACATAGACTGACTCCTATTGGGGTCAGTAGCCTAGAGCTTTGGGCCAGTAACCGGAAGGTTGCCGGATCGAATCCGCCCTGAACAAGGCAGATAACCCACTGTTCCCCAGTAGGCCGTCATTGTAAATAAGAATTTGTTCTTAATTGACTTGCCGAGTTAAATTAAAAATATCCTCCCCTCCCTATGTTACATTACACCCATGTGCATGTCTCCATCTCGTGTGTGTGACATTTCTGAAGTTATTCTTCCACTGTGAGTCAGTGTGTGTGTGTGTGTGCACTCACTCGCTGTGCATGTCTTCCTCATTGAAAGGCACATCCTCTATCAGCACAGCAGAATGTGTGGTGAAGAAAATACCTAACATTGCCTAAGGAGAGAATCTGATTATTGCTAGGTTGCAAATGACTTACTGTGATGACATGACTATTCTAAAACAAACATGGATGTGATGAGCAGAACAAATAGCCTAAAGGGAAATTAAACCTCACAATGAGATTTCCTTTGATAACAAACACCTGTAACAGAGCTAAATCACTTCTATGCTCGCTTCAAGGCAAGCAACACTGAGGCATGCATGAGAGCGTCAGCTGTTCCGGACGACTGTGTGATCACGCTCTCCGTAGCCGACGTGAGTAAGACCTTTACACAGGTCAACATACACAAGGCTACAGCTCAGCGTTCAACACCAAAGTGCCCTCAAAGCTAATCACTAATCTAAGGACCATGGGACAAAACAACTCTCTCTGCAACTGAATTCTGAACTTTCTGAGGTAGATAACAACACATCTGCCACGCTGATCCTCAACACAGGGGTTCCTCAGGGGTGGGTGCTCAGTCCCATCCTGTACTCCCTGTTCACTCATGACTGCATGGCCAAACACAACTCCAACACCATCATCAAGTTTGCTGATGACACAACAGTGGTAGGCCTGATCACCGACAACGATGAGACAGCCTATAGGGAGGAGGTCAGAGACCTGGCCGTGTGGTGCCAGGACAACAACCTCTCCCTCAACGTGATCAAGACAAAGGAGATGATTGTGGACTACAGGAAAAAGAGGATCGAGCACGCCCCCATTCTCATCGACGGGGCTAAAGACCTTCAAGTTCCTTGGTGTCCACATCTCCAACAAACTATCATGGTCCAAACACACTAAGACAGTCATGAAGAGGGCACGACAAAACGTATTCCCCCTCAGGAGACTGAAAAGATTTGTCATGGGTCCTCAAATCCTCAAAAGATTCTACAGCTGCACCATCGAGAGCATTCCATCACTGCCTGGTATGGCAACTGCTCGGCCTCCGACCGCAAGGCACTACAGGGGGTTGTGCGTACTGCCCAGTACATCACTGGGGCCAAGCTTCCTGCCACCTAGGACTTCTATACCAGGCGGTGTCGGAGGATGGCCCTAAAAATTGCCAAAGACTGTTCTCTTTGCTACAGCACGGCCTAGGTACCAGAGCGCCAAGTCTAGGTCCAAAAGGCTTCTTAACAGATTCTACCCCCAAGCCATAAGACTCCTGAACAGCAAATCAAAGGGCTACCCATACCCCTTTTTTACACTGCTGCTACTATCTGTTTATTATCTATGCATAGTCACTTTAACTCTACCTACATGTATATATTACCTCAATTACCTTGACTAACCGATGCCCCCGCACACATTGACTCTGTACCGGTACCCCCTGTATATAGCCTCACTATTGTTATTTTACTTCTGCTGTTTAATTATTTGTTATTTTTATTTTCCATTTTTTACTTCACACTTATTTTTACTTAACTTCTCAAAGCCTTGTTGGTTAAGGGCTTGTAAGTGAGCATGTGACCAATTAAAATTTGATTTGTGGGAACACCTTCAAGACTGTTGGAAAAGCATTCCTCGTGTAGCTGGTTGGGAGAATACCAAGAGTGTGCAAAGCTGTCATCAAGGCAAAGAGTGGCTACTTTGAAGAATAAAAAATATATGTAACATGTTCGACCACACAATCCTGCACAGTAGGTGGTGGTATGCACAAACAAAATGTGCGTCGTGATACCAAAGAAGAATCACAAACACGTGGTGTGAATTTTGGACCAATCAGCATTTGGGATTTATTAGTGCACGTTAAATCTTGCGTTTGTCCACATTGGCATTTGTGTACGTCATTTATTTTTAGCTACACATTTCTGATTATTGCAACAAACAACAACAAAAGATCCGTTTTAACACAATTCACAGGCTCACTGAAAACAATTGAGGACTGCAGACAAAAATATAAATATTGTAAGACGTGGACGAAGTTGGTATTTGTATTAACAGCTGAGCCTGCAGTGCAAGCAGGCTAACTAACCTGAAGCGTAGCTAGCTAGCTTCTCTAAACGGCGTTATTCACAGGAAAATCTGCATCTGTTCAACAACTACAAAAATAAAAATGACTTCAGCCTCAACGAAGGTAGGTTATTCTCACGTTTTGATTTTAGCCGTATATTTTGCTGTTAGCTAGGTCCTGCACAAATCTAGCTCATGTTAGCTACCTAACGTCGTCAGCTAACAAGCGAATTCGAATGGCAGCCATGTAACCGCTATTTAAGGTCACATGGGTTATTTCAAAGATACATTTGCATTTTACGGTCTTTCCTATACCAGGCAACTCAACTTTTTGAAGGAGGAAAAAAAACATTATTCGTGTTATAATAAGTCAAGCACCCAGGACGTGGCTGAATGTTGTCAATGTCATCATGCATGAACTTTTCTCACTTCCATGTGTACTTACTTTGTATGGAAGCTACCACATGAAGGCGCTGTCTGCATGGAGCAAAACCCCTCATTAATGATCTCTTAAAATAAAGATTACGGCATTGCAACCGTACAAAACACCAATGCTGGATAAAATGGACTAATCCTGTTTTGATATTATTCCAACAAATCAATCTTTGTCACATGCGCCGAATACAAGTGTAGACCTTACCGTGAAAAGCTTACACGCCCTTAACCAACTGTGCAGTTCAAGAAGAGCTAAGAAAACAAACTAAAGTAACAACAAAACAATAACGAGGCAGTACCCCCTATATACAGGGGGTACCGGTACTGAGTCAGTGTGTGGGGGTTAGTTGAGGTCATTTGTACATGTAGGTAGGGGTGAAGTGACTATGCATAGATAAACAGTGAGTAGCAGCATTGTACAAAACAATTTGATTAATTGTTCAGTAGTTTTATGGCTTGGGGGTAGAAGCTGTTAAGGAGCTTTTTTGTTCTAGACTTGGTGCTCTGGTACCGCTTGACGTGCGGTGGCAGAGAAAAGTCTGTGACTGGAGTCTGACAATTTTATGGGCTTTCCTCTGACACCGCCTATTATATAGGTCCTGGATGTACTGGGTCATATGATGTACTGGGCCATATGCACTACCCTCTAGGGCATTGCGGTCAGATGACAAGCAGTTGCCATACCAGGCGGTGATGCAACCGGTCAGGATGCTCTCAATGGTGCAGCTGTAGAACCTTTTGACTATCTGGGGACTCATGCCAAATCTATTCAGTCGCCTGAGGGGGAAAAAGTTTTGTTGTTCCCTCTTCAAGACTGTCTTGGTGTGTTTGGACCAGAGGTCGACCGATTATGATTTTTCAACGCCAATACCGATTATTGGAGGACCAAAAAAGCCGATACCGATTAATCGGCCAATTTAAAAAATATGTATATATTTTTAAATTATAATTTAAATGTATTTGTAATGACAATTACAACAATACTGAATTAACACTTATTTTAATATAATACATCAATAAAATCAATTTAGCCTCACGTAGATAATGAAACATGTTCAATTTGGTTTAAATAATGCAAAAACAAAGTGTTGGAGAAGAACGTAAAAGTGCATAGTGTGTTACTGATGGTAGTTATTACTTATTTTCCACCATAATTTGCAAATAAATTCATAAAAATCCTACAATGTGATTTTCTGGATTTTTTTTCTCTCATTTTGTCTGTCATAGTTGAAGTGTACCTATGATGAAAATTACAGGCCTCATCTTTTTAAGTGGGAGAACTTGCACAATTGGTGGCTGACTAAATACTTTTTTGCCCCACTGTATGCTTGTATGCTCAGTCAGATTATATGCAACACAGGACACACTAGATAATATCTAGTAATATCATCAACCATGTGTAGTTAACTAGTGATTATGATTGATTGTTTTTTATAAGATAAGTTTAATGCTAGCTAACAACTTACCTTGGCTTACTGCATTTTTGTAACAGGCAGTCTCCTTGTGGAGTGCGACGAGAGAGGCAGGTCGTTTTTGTGTTGGACTAGTTAACTGTAAGGTTGCAAGATTGGATCCCCCGAGCTGACAAGGTTAACCCACCATTCCTAGGCCGTCATTGAAAATAAGAATGTGTTCTTAACTGACTTGCCTAGTCAAATAAAGATTAAATAAAGGTGTAATTTGTTTTTAAAAAATTGGCAAATCGGTGCCCAAAATACAGATTTCAGATTTGTTATGAAAACTTGAAATCGGCCATTCCGATTAATCAGTCGACCTCAAGTTTGGACCATGATAGTTCGTTGATGATGTGGACACCAAGGATCATGAAGGTTTTCCTTTTGTCCAGGGGGGAAAGGGCAGTGTGGAGTGCATTTGAAATTGCGTCATCTGTGGATCTGCTTGGGCGGTATGTGAATTAGAGTGGGTCTAGCGTATCCGGGAAGATGCTGTTGATGTGAGCCATGATCAGCCTTTCAAAGCACTTCATGGCTACATATGTGAGTGCCATGGGGCGGTAATCATTTAGGCAGGTAACCTTAGTCCCTGTGTCCAAGGAATCAATGGTTGTCTGCTTGAAACATGTAGGTATTGCAGACTCAGTCAGGGAGAGTTTGCAAATGTCAGTCTAGACACTTGACAGTTGGTCTGAGCATGGATTGAGTGCACATCCTGGTAATCCATCTGGCCCCATGGATTTGTGAATCTTGACCTGTTTTTAACGGTTTTGCACACATCGGCTACCGAGAGCGTTATCACACAGGTGCGCTCTGCATGCTTCAGTGTTGCTAGCCTCGACGCAAGGATAAGACATTTAGCTCGTCTGGTAGGCTCTGTCACTGGGCTGCTCGCGTCTGGGTTTCCCTTTGTAGTCCGTAAAAGTTTTCAACAAGGCATTGCCTTGTAATACAGTTGCTCATACAGTGCATTTGGGTTTCTTTACAGCCTTATTCTAAAATTGATGAAATAAAATCAATCTACACACAATAACCCATAATGACACAGCGTTAAATTAAAAAATTTTTTGCAAATTAATGTTTAAACACATTTTATTTACATAGGTAATCAGACCCTTAGCTATGAGACTCGAAATTGACCTCAGGTGCATCCTGTTTCCATTGATCATCCTTGGGATGTTTCTACAACTTGATTGATGTCCACCTGTGGTAAATTCAATTGATTGGACATGATTTGGAAAGGCACACACCTGTCTATATAAGATCCCACAGTTGACCGTGCATGTCAGAGAAGAAACCAAGCCATGAGTTCGAAGGAATTGTATGTGGATCTACCAGGCCTTTGTTAAGAGTGGCCAGGCGGAAGCCACTCTTCAGTAAAAGGCACAACAGCCCGCTTGGAGTTTGCCAAAAGGCACCTAAAGGACTCTCAGACCATGAGAAACTGGATTCGCTGATGATTGAACTATTATCCTGAATCCCAAGCGTCATGTCTGAAGGAGACCTGGCACCATCCCTACGGTGAATCACGGTGGTGGCAGCATCATGCTGTGGGGATGTTTCTCAGCGGCAGGGACTGGGAGACTAGTCGGGGTCGAGGGAAAGATTAACAGAGCAAAGTACAGAGAGATCCTTGATGAAAACCTGCTCAGGACCTCTGACTGGGGTGACGGTTCACCTTTCAACAGGACAACAACTCTAAGCACACAGCGAAGACGCAGAAGTGGCTTCTGGACAAGTCTCTGAATGTCCTTGAGTGAACCAGCCAGAGCCCGGACTTTAACCCAATCAAACATCTCTGGAGAGTCCTGAAAATAGCTGTGCAGCAACACTCACCATCCAACCTGACAGCGCTTGAGGGGATCTGCAAAGAAGAATGGGATAAACTCGACTACAGCTTGTAGCGTCAAACCCAAGAAGACTCTGCTGTAATCGCTGCCAAAGGTGCTTTAATAAAGTACTGTGTGAAGGGTCTGAATACGTATGTAAATATTATTACAAAATAAAATGTCTAATCCTGTCTTTGCTTTGTCATTATGGGGTATTGTGTGTACAATGAGGAATAAGGCTAACGTAACAATGTGGAAAGACCTTAGCTACTGTTTCAAATCAATACCTTTGAATTATTTTCTTATGTGTTTTCTGCTTTAATTTTCAAGGTTGGGGAGATCTTCTCAGCAGCAGGAGCTGCTTTCACCAAGTTAGGGGAGCTGACCATGCAACTGCACCCCGTAGCTGACTCCAGTCCCGCAGGGTGAGAATACACACACCAAGTTACAGATAGAGATAAATATCTGTATCGATTATGTAGAGTTGTAAAATCAGACTAAACTTGGAAGTCTACTGATCATGACTTTAATTTCTGGGCTTGTGTCACTTGTAGCACACTGTACACATTACAATGATATGTGCTCCATCTTGAATATCCACGCCAAGAGGTCATTCTGAGGAAACGCTGTTGCGTCATTATTACCAGAAAGCACTCGACACCCGCCCACGCCATGTCCACTCTCTTTTCGTCTCTGGCTGCGTTCAAGGACATCAATCGCTGATCACCAACTGACCAGACTAATCTACAAATTCATAATGTGTAGTTATTTAGGATGCTAGGTCATTTGTAGATCTGTGCAACTGCAATGTAGTCTAGTGGATCTGAAACGCCCTGTGTGTCGTTGCAGAGCTAAGTGGACGGACACTGAGATTGGGCAGCTGAGATCGGCCGTGGTGAGGTTTGGTGATGACCTGAACTCTCTCAGCGCTGTCATCAAGGAACGCACCGTGTAAGGACCCCCCCCGGTCTCTTTTCATTCCTAATGGCCCTCTATCATTGTAGTCCTTCACCCGGTCTTGGTCTCTTACCCCTTGTATCTCTCTACTTCGCTCCATTCGCGTCTGGGTGACGTGTCCAATGAGATGTTTTCAGAGGTAGCTCTAAAGCAATAGGAAGATAGTCTATCAGTGACACAAGCCCTGATAAGCTAAACCATCACTAGATCTAAAATATCGCATTCAGATCTATTTACCCACACATGCATTGTACTATCCACCTGCTAGTGCTAAAGATCTATCAATTCATGATGGTTTAATTAAAAATATATATTTGACAGGTTACTGGTTTAATCACCACCGCTAACCTCATCCTACCTTGTCTCCTCTTTCCAAAGGGTCCAGATTAAAAGTACAGTGAAGAGGAAGCTCTATGACGAGACTGGGATGCCCATTTCCACCGACTCCCCAAAAAAGACCGCCAAGAAGACTGCTGTTACCATGGCCACCAAGGCAACCCCAACTGTCATTGCTGTGCCGACCTCACAGGTTGTCATGAAGGCAGGTGTCCAGGGAAATGTGACTCTGGCCATTCCCACCATGAAGAAACAGAAGTCTGCAGGTGAGTGGGGATGGATGGATGAAGGAAGGAATCAATCAATACAGTTTGTAGTTGCCATCTTGGCAATGATTTCTAATCAGTCCCACCTTCAGCCTTTTTTTTTTTTACCTCAATATTGAAATGATTATTTTTCAACAAAAATATGTGCAATGCAATTAGAAAAGTCCTTGCAGATCAAATTGAATAGTTTAACTGTGAATATTTAGTCTGTCTATATTTCAAACAATGGGATAAAGAAAAATGCTTATCTCTTCCTGCCTGTGTGTTCCAGCAGATGTGACTCTGAGTGCTCTGAATGACTCTGACGTCAACTCTGACCTGGTAGACATAGAGGGACTGGGAGAGGGATCCAACTCCAAGAAACTCAACTTCGATCAGGGTGAGAGAGAACGGGCTTATTTTGACTACTATCTAGTGATAATGCACAGCCTTTGCTATTGCCCAAATGAGGGGAAACCAATAATTACTGGTCTTCAAGGCAGGAATCAAGAACTCTCCGGGAAGAAGAAAGGTGGGGGTGTATGTTTCATGATCAAACACTCATGGTGTGATTGTGATTAACATACAGAAACTAAAGTCCTTTTGTTCACCCGACCTAGAATACTACAACCGTATTACCTCCCAAGAGAATTGTCTTCTGTCATAATCACAGCCCTGTATATTCCCCCTCAAGCTGACGCCACAATGGTTCTAAAAGAACTACACTGGACTTTATGCAAACTGGAAACTATATTTATTGTAACTGGTGATTTTAACAAAGCAAATTTGAGGAAAACGCTACCCAAGTTTGACCAACACATTGCCCATTGACTGTAGTATTTGCGCTGGTAAAACATTGGACCACTGTCACTCAACTTTTCGAAATGCCTACAAGACCCTCCCCCACACATTCTTCGGCAAATCTGATCACGACTCCATTTTGCTCCTCCCTTCCTATAGGTAGAAACTCAAGCAAGAAGTACCCGTGTTAAGGTCTATTCAACACTGGTCTATTCAACAATCGGAATCCATGCTTCAAGATTGTTTTGATCACGCGGACTAGGATATGTTCCGGGTAGCCTCTGAGAATAACATTGACGGATACACGGATCACCATGACGGAGTTCATCAGGAAGTGTATAGGAGATATTGTACCCACTGTGACTTAAAACCTACCCAAAACAGAAAATGGATGGATGGCAGCATTCGCACAGAACTGAAAGTGCGAACCACAGCATTTAACCATGGCAAGTGACTGGGAAAATGGCCGAATACAAACAGTGTAGTTATTCCATCTGTAAGGCAAACAGGCAAGACGTCAGTACAGAGACAAAGTGGAGTCGCAATTCAACGGCTCAGAAATGAGACGTACAGTTGAAGTCAGAAGTTTACATACACTTAGGTTGGACTCATTACAGCTCATTTATCAACCACTCCACAAAATTCTTGTTAACAAACTATAGTTTTGACAAGTCGGTTAGGACATCTACTTTGTGCATGACAAGTAATTTTTCCAACTATTGTTTAGACAGATTATTTCACTTAATTCACTGTATCACAATTCCAGTGGGTCAGAAGTTTACATACACTAAGTTGACTGCCTTTAAACACTTTGGAAAATTCCCAAAAATGTCATGGCTTTAGAAGCTTCTGATAGACTAATTGACATCATTTGAGTCAATTGGAGATGTACCTGTGGATGTATTTGTGAAGATGCGGGAGACAACAGGTACAAAATCTATATCCACAGTAAAACGAGTCCTATATCGACATAACCTGAAAGGCCGCTCAGCAAGGAAGAAGCCATTGCTCCAAAACCACCATTAAAAAAGCCATACTACGGTTTGCAACTGCACATGGGGACAAAGATCGTACTTTTTGGAGAAATGTCATCTGGTCTGATGAAACAAAAACAGAATGGTTTGGCCATATTGACCATTGTTATGTTTTGGAGGAAAAAGGGGGATGCTTGCAAACTGAAGAACACCATCCCAACTGTGAAGCACTGGGGTGGCAGCATCATGTTGTGGGGGTGCTTTGCTGCAGGGGGGACTGGTGCACTTCACAAAATAGATGGCCTCATGAGGAAGTTAAATTATGTGGATATATTGAAGCAACATCTCAAGAGTCAGGAAGTTAAAGCTTGGTTGCAAAGGGGTCTTCCAAATGGACAATGACCCCAAGCATACTTCCAAAGTTGTGGCAAAATGGCTTAAGGACAACAAAGTCCAGGTATTGGAGTGGCATCACAAAGCCCTGACCTCAGTCCTATAGAACATTTGTGGGCAGAACTGGAAAAGTGTGTGCTAGCAAGGAGGCCTACAAACCTGACTCAGTTACACCAGCTCTGTCAGGAGGAATGGGCCAACATTCTCCCAAATTATTGTGGGAAGCTTGTGGAAGGCTACCTGGAATGTTTGACCCAAGTTAAACAATTTAAGGGCAATGCTACCAAAAACTAATTGAGGGTATATAAACGTATGACCCACTGGGAAGGTGATGAAAGAAATAAAAGCTGAAATGAATTCTGAATTCTATTATTCTGACATTTCACATTCTTAAAATAAAGTGGTGATCCTAACTGACCTAAAACAGAGTTTTTACTAGGATTACATGTCAGGAATTGTGAAACTGAGTTTAAATGTATTTGGCCAAGGTGTATGTAAACTTCCGACTTCAACTGTATGTGGCAGGGTCTACAGACAATCACGGACTACAAAGGAAAAACCAGCCATGTCGCGGACATCGTCTTGTTTCCGGACAAGCTAAACACCTTCGCCCGTTTTGAGGATAATACAGTGCCACCGACACGGCCCGTTACCAAGGACTGTGGCCTCTTCTTCTCCGTGGCCGACGTGAGTAAGACATTTTAAGCGTGTTAACCCTCGCAAGGCTGCCGCCCCAGACGGCATCCCTAGCCGCGTCCTCAGAGCTCGCACAGACCAGCTGGCTGGAGTGTTTATACTAGTGATACACCAATGACATTTTTGGTCGATATCAATATCCAATATTTTCCTTGCCAAAAAAAACCCAATACCGATTATTTACAATTTGTGGCCTTTTAAGCATTCTAGTACAGTTAACTATTGTAACTTTAATGGGTTACAGAGTTAATGTTTAAGTTAATTCATTGAGCTGTATCTAAAGATATTTTCTTTCCAGTTTACATATGTAATTGTATTAGAATTTGTGTGTTTGAGATTGAGAGAACTACATACATATTTTTGTTGTATTGGATTACGCTTTTACTGCAAGTTCCAGAATGCCTTGCGACAGGAAGTAGAGAGAACGCGCAAGTTATGTACAAGTGATTATCCTGACTTTCGCTAGCAACTTTCTGTTATTGTTTTGTAGAATCTAATGTTAAATTTAGCGCAAACAAGTAGTATTACTAAAAGAAGCTTTCATTTCAAACCCGACGTCCCGAGTCATTACTTTGAAGATAGTTATTCTATATTTTGGTGCCGAAACCCGGGAAAAGTATGAGCTGCGACAAAGATTGTAGGGATGAAGCGGCTGAGGAGGAAAGTCGGCATGAAGCAGAAAGAATGAGACGAAAGCGGGGTACCATTTCGAGGTGCCACAACACGGATTTTGAATCAGATTGATGTGGAAATAACCCAGTCAAATTTGGATACCGATCACTTGAGTACATTGTTGAAATTGCTATCAGCTAAGGAGGGCAGCTTGTTTGAACTTGATCGTGGAATTGAACAGTTAACGCTACTGGAAGTAGAGATTGCATGCACGGAGGATTACAAAGAGCGCGTTATCATGCTGAAGAGCCGTGCACAACGAGTGATAAAGAAAAAACAGGACCTCAATCCACTACCAGCTTGGGTGGGTGACGCTAACTCAAACGGATCAGAGACAATCAGTAAGGCTACCAAAGTTGATTATTGAGAAATACTATGGAGATGTCAGTATGTGGCAGGAGTTTGAGCCCGCTATTCACAACAATGATTCACTGTGTAATAAAGAGAAGTTTATACCTATCTCACTGGACCAGCTGCAAAGGCAGTAGCAGGACTGATGCTAACAGACAGTAACTATGATGATGCAATCGCTCTGCTCAAGAGCAGATTTGGAAGGAACGCTCTTGTGATTAGTGCTCACATGTCAAAGTTGCTGAATCTCACTCCTGTGAAGAAATCCTGACCTAAAATGCATTGAGGCAGCTATAAAATTAATGTGAAATTCAGATTAGGAGCTTGGAATCACTGGGTGTAGTGTCAGAGACCTATGGAAGGCTACTATGCCCAATCTTACTGCAGATGATTCCAGAGGACATAGCTCTTGAATATAGTCGTCAGAGGGGAGTAGATGATGAATGGAAAGTGGCTGAGATCGTCAGTTTCCTACAGAAGGAGGTTCAGAGCAGGGAGAGAGCACTACAAATGACAAGATCATGCACACATGACCAACAGAAAGAGGGCAAACCATGGAACAAGTCATGCTCCTCCGATGAAATAAACAAAAAGACCCAACATGCCATCTGCTGCGGCAATGCACACAGCCAGCCAGAAGGAACAAAACTGTCTATTCTGTGACAGTGCAGAACACAAATCAGAAAACTGCCCTGACCACAATATTGCTACACGAAAAGAGAAACTAAAGAAACTGGGAAGATGCTTTGTATGTTTAGGACAGAAACACATAGCAAAGTTCTGTAAAGTCAAAGATGTGTCATGTGGAAGCAGACATCACATTGCTGTGTGTACCGGTAAGAGGAGTGAGGTGCCACCCCCTACTGTTTCTGCAGATGCTGTTGTTTCCTCAGTTATTCCCCATTCAGTGAATATGAAACCAGATGGACAGAACTCTGTTGCTACAAATGGCAAAGGCATGGGTAGAAGGCCCATCGGGCAGGAAGATGGGGGCAGTCAGAAGCTTCATACATGAAAACCTTGAAGGGCTTGAAGCTACCAGTAATCAGGCGAGGCACTCACTCACTCATCACACGTTTGGCTCCAGCAACGTCCCAACGCAACACAGTGAAAGTAATATTGGAGTATGTCTGGAAGAAACGGCAGAAGAGAGGCAATTGAAACCCTACAAGTGTACACAGCTGTGATGAAGGTTCCTGGTGAACAGATTCAACATGAGCTCAATAGAAAGGGACTGCAGCTCGCAGACTTTCCAGGAGATGAATGATCCTGAACTCTCTGTCCTGATAGGAGCAGACTACTACTAGCAGATAGTATCAGGCAGAGTGCAGCGACTGACTGAGGCGCTGGTTGCTTTAGAGAGCACCTTTGGTTGGTTGGTGCAGGGACCAGTGTCCATGTCAAGTGTTGCCGAGGCAACATGATGTTCATCCCGCTTGAAGACACACTAGTCTCCAAACAACTGCATGCATTCTGGGTCTGGATATTATAAGCGAGAAAACCCAGAGGGAAACGAGGCGCAACAGAGGTTTGAGGAAAAGACCACCTTCAAAGATGGACGATATCACGCTGAGTTGCCATGGAAACAAGAAATGCCAGAACTCCAAGACAACTATAGAATTGCCAAGAAACGGTTTGAAGGTCTGAAGAAAAGCCTGAAGAAGGATGTGACGTTGTACAGCAGATACAATGAAGTAGTAGAAAACTACTTACAACAGGATATGGCAGAGGATGTTCCCAAGGACAACACATCAAGCGCAGACAACGTAAAATACTACTTACCTCACTATGCAGTACTCCGACAAGATAAGGTGACGACAAAACAGAGTGGTGTTTGATTCCTCGTCCCATGAAGATGGCTGTCCATCCCTCAATGACTGTACTCACAGGACCTAACCTGAATCCGGATCTGCTCAGCGTTCTGATAAAGTTCAGACTACATGAGATCGCATTCATGGCAGACATCAAGAAGGCTTTCCTGAGAGAGACGCCGTGAGATTCCTATGGCTCACAGGCCCACCAAGGGGAGAAAATTAAGAGGAGCTGCGTGTGCTGAGGATGCAAAGTGGTATTTGGAGCTTCCCCAAATCCATTCTTGCTGGCAGCTACAATCAGGAAGCACCTGAAACCATATGAAACAGAACATCCATAAGTTGTAGAGATATTGAGCGAATCACTATGTAGATGACTTCATTGCAAGTTCACGCAATGTTGAAGAGGTTTACCTTGTCACAACCACTGCAAAGTGAATGCTGTCGATTGCAGGCATGGACCTCTGCAAGTGGATGACCAACTCTCCTGAACTGAAAACAAAATGGGAGAAGAGTACAACAACTGACCACCCGTTGACGCTAGAAACAAGTAGTGCTGAAGGTTTTAGGTTTAGTATGGAGACCGGAAACCGATGACTTTGTTTGACCTCAGGCCGCTACTGAGCATTCTAAAGAAAAGGGAAAACATGTGTTCTGCAGTTGTCTGCACGTATGTTCGACCCTCTTGGTTTTCTGACCCCCTTCACCACCAGGATCAAATGCATGTTCCAGGAAATGTGGGAGGGGGGGATGAAGAATTACCACCTGATCTGACACGAGAATGGCAACAGTGGTGTCCAGACCTACCCCAGTTACACCAGCTCGCCATACCAAGTTGGTACAGAACAGACATTCAGCCACAGAACAGCCACACCCTGAAACTACACGTGTTCTGTGATGCAAGTGAAAGGGCTTACGGTGCAGTAGCTTACTTGCAAGGTGAATCACAAGACAGGGAAACAACGACAAGTCTAGTTGCATCCAAGTCCAGGGTAGCCCCACTCAAGAAAATGACGCTGCCACGCCTGGAGATCATGGGAGCTGTGATTGGAGCGAGACTAGCAAACAACCTGATGACCACACTGAAAATGGAAGAAAAAACGATCAAAATGTGGACAGACTCGATGATTGTGCTGCATTGGATTTGCAGCTCAGCTCAGAAATGGAAACCGTTTGTCGAACAGAGTGACAGAGATCCAGTCCTTAAACAATCCAGAGTCATTGTCACATATTGAAGGGAAAACTAATCCAGCCGACCTCCCTACAAGATGAAACTGTTTGAAACTTGACACAGAGCCAGCTATGGTGGAATGGACCCATAATTCTGATATCACCCAATCAGACTGATGATAACAAGGTTCCAGAAGAGGTAAATACAGAACTCAAGTCCAGTCGCCAGGTTACTGTACAACTCGCAGCAAACAGCACAGACATCACTGAACCTGTGTTGGAGCTTGAAAGGTACAGCAAACTGAAAAGAGTGTTCAGAGTCACCTCCTGGATAAAGAGATTCATAGCCAATGCTCGTACAAACAAAGATGCAAGGTGAACTGACTGCTGATGAACTGTTCGATGCAGAAAATTACTGGATCAAGGTAACACGACAACAGAGTTTCGGACAGGCGATCAAACTACTGAAGGCAGGAAAAAGCCTAAATAATGACTGTAAAATCAGAGAACTGAAACCGTTCTTGGACGAACACAAACTACTCAGTGTAGGAGGAAGACTGCAACAGTCCAACTTCACATTCAGAGAGCAGCACCCATGGGTTCTGCCCAACAAGTACAGATACTCAGAAATGCTGATACAGTACCACCATTAGAAGCTGATGCATTCTGGAGCAAGAGGCACTCAAGTACAAATCAGAGAGCGATACTGGATCTTGCATGCTAGGCAGCTAGTTAAGAGCACAGTGGCAAGATGTATAGTGTGCAAGGGTTTCAATGCATGAGCCGCACAGCAGGTCACTGCGCCTTTACCAAAAGACAATAACTGAATCCCCAACATTCGAAGTCACAGGTGTGGATTTTGCAGGACCGTTCTGTGAAAGAAAATGGTTATGTGAAGAAGTCCTACATTGCACTGTTCACTTGTGCTGTAACCAGAGCAGTGTATTTGGAACTGGTCTCAGATCAGTCAGAGACATTCCTGTTAGCTCTAAAAAGATGAATCACAAGGAGAGGATTATGCAAGGTAACTACTCCGACTATGCAAAAACGTTCAAGAGAGCTGATCAGGGCTTGAAAGAGCTGTGGAAAGCAATCGAAGAGCCCCAACTCTTGGCGTTCTTCTCAGAAATGGAAAATCACCTGGAGATTCATCGCCGAGCGAGCAGCCTGGTGGGGCGGATTCTGGGAAAGACTCGTCAGGTCAGTGAAAACATCCCTGAGAAAGGTTCTTGGGAGAGCTTCACTCAACTTTGAAGAGATATGCACAGTCCTGACAGAGGTTGAAGCTATCCTAAATTCTATGCCTCTGACCTTCTTGCACAATGAAGTGGATGAACCACAACCCCTGACCCCAGCACACTTCCTGATGGGTAAAATACTAACCTCTTTGACGCCCAAGCCATTTCCAGCTGACACTCAGCACCCAACACTAAACAAAGGAGGAAATGACACGCAGATGGAAGTACAGGCAGAGACTTGTGACCAGCTTCTGGAACAGTTGGCGAAGAGATGACTTGCTGGATCTAAAGTCGGCACACCGCTGTGACGCACCACAGCCTACCCCACTGAAAGTGGGTGACGACATACTCATTGGAGAAGATGATACATCCAGACAAACCTGAACACAAGGAAAGATTGAGGAACTGTTTCCAGGCCGAGATGGCCTAGTTAGGTCATGTTCAGTTCGTACTGCTTCAGGGACTTTGTTGAGCCCTATTCAGTTGATATACTGCCTAGAGATTTAGATGAACACAGTTGGTCATCGGGGGGGATGTTCTAACTTTAATGGGTTACAGAGTTAATGTTTAAGTTAATTCATTGAGCTGTATCTAAAGATATTTTCTTATACATATGTAATTGTATTAGAATGTGTGTTGGAGATTGAGACCACTACATACATATTTTTGTGGTATTGGTTTACGCTTTGACTGCATGTTCCAGAATGCCTTGCGACAGGAAGTAGAGAGATTGTGCCAGTTATGTACAAGTGATTATCCTGACTTTCGCTAGCAACTTTCTTTTATTGTTATGTAGAATCTAAAGTTGTTTAATGTAACACGAACAAGTAGTATTACTAAAAGAAGCTTTCATTTCAAACCCGACGTCCCAAGTCATTACTTTGAAGATAGTTATAGAATAACTATTTAACACACATACATGGACGCAGCGGTCTAAGGCACTGCATCTCAGTGCAAGAGGCGTCACTACAGTCCCTGGTTCGAATCCAGGCTGTATCACATCCGGCCGTGATTGGGAGTCCCATAGTGCGGCGCACAATTGCCAGCGTCGTCATTGTAAATAAGAATTTCTTAACTGGCTTGCCTAGTTAAATAAAAGTTACATGCACACCACACTGACCAAAAAGTTATTTTGTTGGCATTTACGTATATCCCCATTACCAGTAAAACATAATCGAAACCTATTTCTTTCACTTACTTGCCCTGCTTTTGTTTAGTCGTTTCATTCTCAACCAGCATTTCTATGGACTGCCGTTTGGGTCTTTGCGTGTCAAAAAAGATATGACATCGGTTTCAGTAGCTAGATGTTGGTTAATGGTGGCTGGATATCGATGTGAAGCTAGCAACAATAAGGATTAGCCACAATAGTGGACTTTGCGGTTAGCGTTAGTATAATTATGCCATACTTGTATTCATTTGCATTACTGTCAATTGCTTTTATTTTGAAGACAAACCTCAAATTCCACTAATGTGGCTAGCGTCACAACACACCCCGGTGCGGTCGAGCCTCACTAGCCAAATGAAGCTAGCTGGCTGCTTATAACGTTAGTTTTGGGCAACAGGGTTAAGTTGCGGACTAGCTATTTATTTTCATGAACAGAAGTTCGATTTAAATAGGTGAACAACAAGTGGCAACCTAGCTAATACTTACAAGGATTCCTAAATCATTGCTAAGAATAATGAAACATTGTTTTCAGGCTGGTTGTATTGGTGCTAGCTACCCCAGAAGTTGCGATTGAACAAATTATGCTTTGTTACCAACGCGGTATTGTAAACCCATCATTCGCGGCCGGTATTTGATTGTTTGGAGACTTTTGTACAGCTTTGACAGTGCTAGTCTTTTGACACGCAAAAACCCAAACGGCGTTCCATAGTATGTATGTCGTGACGTTATTACCGCATAACTCCAGTAGGGCAACATCTGAAAAATTGGCGTGCTTGGTAGTGTGTACCGGTGCTCGACCAGTCGGCGAAAGCCAACATCACCCACGACAGAGAACGGTTGATTGTCAAGGGCAATGAATTCCATTATCTTGGCTTTATTTATTTCACCTTTATTTAACCAGGTAGGCTAGTTGAGAACAAGTTCTCATTTGCAACTGTGACCTGGCCAAGATAAAGCATAGCAATTCGACACATACAACAACACAGAGTTACACATGGAAGAAACAAAAGTCAATAATACAGTAGAAAATAAACGTGTGTATATATATATATATATATATATATATATATTTACTTCTGCACCATGGCCTATTTATTGCCTTAACTCCCTTATACTCACTATATATATATATATATATATATATAGTGAGTATAAGTGAGTTAAGGCAATAAATAGGCCATGGTGCAGAAGTAATTACAATATAGCAATTAAACACTGGAATGGTAGATGTGCAAGTAGAGATACTGGGGTGCAAAGGAGCAAGATAAATAAATACTGTATGGGGATGAGGTAGGTAGATGGATTTCACCTTGGAGTTGCCTCGCTGAAAATGTCTTACTCTTTCAAATGACTGCTCGATCCACACAGCAGACATTGTGAGCTAGTTTAGGAATGCTGTGTTGCACGTATAGCGGCAAATTTTACGTGGCGTCATTACATGTACCTACGTTATATAGGTATGCACATCAGCTTTGCACATCGGCCGATTTCCGATATGATCACCGTTTATTTTTCATTTTGATTGTGCATCCCTAGTGTTTACGGACAATTTCAATCACTCCCTATCCCATTCTGTCCCCACTTGCTTCAAGATGTCCACCATTGTTCCCGTACCCAAAAAAAGCAAAGCTAACTTAGTAATTTAGTTATCGCACCATAGCACTCACTTGTCATCATGAAGTGCTTTGAGGCTAGTTCAGGATCATATCACCTCTACCTTACCTGACACCCTAGAACAACTTCAATTTGTTTACCACCCCAATAGATCCAGACGATGCAATCGCACTGCACACTGCCCTATCCCATCTGAACAAGAGGAATTCCTATGTAAGAATGCTGTTCATTGACTATAACTCAGCATTCAACACCATAGTAAACCTCCACGCTTATCATTAAGCTCGGGCCCTGACGGGCTGCCCCCAGGTGGTGATGGTAGGAAACACCTCTGGAAAGCTTCAAGTTCCTCGGCGTACACATCACTGACTATCTGAAATGGTCCACCCAGACGGACAATGTAGTGAAGGCGCAACAGCGCCTCTTCAACCTCGGGAGGCTGAAGAAAGTTTGGCTTGGCCCCTAAAACCATCAAACTTTAAGATGCACAATTGAGAGCATCCTGTCAAGCTGTATTACGACCTGGTATGGCAACTGCACCGCTCTCCAGAGGGTGGTGCGGCCTGTCCAACGCATCACCGGGTGCAAACTACCTGCCCTCCAGGACACCTACAGTACCCGATGTCACAGGAAGGCCAAAAAGATCATCAAGGACATCAACCACCCGAGCTACTGCATGTTCACCCCGCTATCATCCAGAAGGCGAGGTCAGTACAGGTGCATCAAAGCTGGGACCAAGACAGAAGCAGATTTTCAACCTTAAGGCCATCCGACTGTTAAATAGCCATCACTAGCCGGCTTCCACCCGGTTACACAGCCCTGCACCTTAGAGGCTGCTGCCCTATACATAGACTTGGAATCCACTAGCCACTTTAATGGGACACATGTCAATTTAATATTTAAATACTGCTTTACTCATCTCATGTATATACTGTTATATTCTACTGTATTTTAGTCAATGCCACTGACATTGCCCAATCTAATATTTATATTTCTTAATTACATTTTACTTTTAGATGTGTGTATTGTGATTCGTTTTTAGATACTACTGCACTGCCGGAGTTAGGAACACAAGCATTTTGCTACACCCACAATAACATCTGCTAAATGTGTGACCAATAAAATTGGATTTGAAGCTATTACTATATGAGGGGCAGCATATGTAGCTTAGCAGTTAAGAGTGTTGGGCCAATAACTGAAAGGTTGCTGGTTCGAATTCCAAAGCCCACTAGGTGGGGGAAAAAATATTTCTGTCCCTGTGAGGAAGGTACTTTAAATGAAGTGTCTGCTAAATTAAAAACCGCATAGGAAAAGTCCAAATAAACATGCCATAAATTGATCAAGAAGATATACCTTAGATCTTGCAGAAAATATACTATAACTGAGTTTGTGGAAAGTCAGTTCTATAATCTTGCCAGAAAGATCCACAATTTTTTCCCAACTAAAATGTTTTTCTTTGCTCCTCAGACAACCTGAACCTCGACTCCAGCTTCATTCTGAACTCGTGACCTGCCGCTCCTCTCGTTGACCAATATGTTTTCATTAGCACCCTATTTCCTACATAGTGCACTACTTTTGACTGGAGCCTTATGGACCCTGGTCAAATGTAATCCACTAAATAGGGATTAGAGTGCAATTTGAGACGCAGCCCCCGACATCTCTATGGACAACAGCCGAGATCCTTCAGATTTGATTTGCCGGATCTCTATGGTTGCATCTGAAATGGCACCTTATTCCCCGTTTTTTTTTTTGCCAAGGCCTATGAGGGGTGCAAATTTCTCTTGCATGAGGAATGTGTTGGATGTAAATAATGGTATTTTTATTTATTCATACATGATTGATTTGTACTACACAAAAAGCTAATGTGCAGAGCTGCATGGCCAATGACTACAGTGTGTAGATTTTGCCATCTTGGTTTATGTCAACTATATGTGGGGTAGGTGGCCCTGCAAATTCCCATTTGACAATGCTGCAACTGCAAACTGTTGTTTCCGGAATCATGTACTTGTGAACCCAGTGTTGAGCTCACCAGCAAATTAAACTGGTATTTGAAAAGCATACTGGATAATATAGATGAACACAATTGTATCAAAGGACAGGAATTAGTTTAGTGCTGTTTTCGGTTTGAAACAGTGGATTATTTTATTGTTCAAAACATGACCCATGTAGTTTTGGGGGGAAATATTTCTCGGTAAGTTACTGACAAACATTTGTAGTTTTATATAGAGGCTTACTCTAAGGACAATCAAATGACCTGTGCGATTTGCTGAATTATGTTGAATAAATTACCAACTAGAATTTTACTTTCAGGAGTCATGTCACTCAATGTGTAGTCTTCATTGAAATGAGATTTTATACAATTGAAACACTGGTGGGCACAGTAAGTGTAAAAACCAAATAAAAACCAAATAGGTACAGTGATGTTTTAGTGTCAGCCATATGTGTATGGCTCACACCCCTGGAGCAAATTAGGATTAAGTGCCTTTGCACTAGGGCACAGAGATTTTTCACCTTGTTGGTTTAGGTATTTGAACCAGCAACCTTTTGGTTACTGGCTCAAAGCTCGAACTGCTAGAGTGATTAAATACTAGGGCTGTGAAATCAGGCCAATTTCCAGCCATTTATGCTTACACAATATCCCCAACTTTATAAAACGAAGTAATATATTCAAATTATCACCAACCCTCAATAGTACACATAATGAGGGACAGCCAGAGACATAGTGGTATTACAGTGGCATATTTTTACTAACACAGGGCTTCTTCCGATAAAACATAGCTGAGTAAAATAAAAATGGCAGAATATGAACACAACAGGAATTGATGCCAATTTTAGCTCCAGGTTGAGGAGTAGATAAAGATGTATTGTAGACAAGTGTGTGGCTGACTGGAGCAGCACAAGCCATACTGGCAGCCCAGAGAAGGGGCAGCTACCAGTAATGATGTGCTGCTAACGCCAGACACACTGGGGAGAGGAAGAGAGACCATCAGGCTGACTAAAGGAGAGCTCAACAGCCAGGCCAACTGACACACACTTAGAGGGGAGGCCAGCCAGGTTGACCACCCGGCCTTAGTCTTGAGACAGCCCACAATGCAGACTGACAGGCCTCAGTCACACAGACACCGCATTGGAAGGACCACCAGGCAGACCAAAACCCCTTGGTCCCTCCTACAGTATGCTTGGCTACAGACTAACAGCCTGGCTGGCCAGTAGGACCATCAGGCTCTTCTGGCTGACGCCAAAGGCCTCGCTCCAACATTAGGAAGACATCCGTCTGGACTGGCGTCCACACTGTTGAAGTGCTTGCGACAACTGAAAGTTACGTCTTTACCGTCATTTTATGTGTTTTATGGCACCATATTTTTACACGTTTCACTCCCCACCACAAAGAATTTCCCCTTCAGTGATATATTCAAAAGAAGCTAGCAACTATTAAACCAACCAAAAGCTTCAGAAAGTATTCACACCACTTGACTTTCTCCACATTTTGTTGTGTTACAGCCAGAATTAAAAATTTATCAAATTGAGATTGTGCGTCAGTAGCTTACACACAAATGCACTGCTCGACAGAGACCGTACAGATCATTTCAGGAGTAAAAATGTGCTTAACAAGTTTTTTTTTTAACCTTTATTTTACTAGGCAAGTCAGTTAAGAACAAATTCTTATTATCAATGACGGCCTAGGAACAGTGGGTTAACTGCCTGTTCAGGGGCAGAACGACAGATTTTGTACCTTGTCAGCTCAGGGATTTGAACTTGTAACCTTTCGATTACTAGTCCAATGCTCTAACCACTAGGCTACCCTGCCGCCCAAGTCACGAGTTGCATGGATAATTGTGTTAACGTGATTTTTTTAATGACTACCTCATCTCTGTAACCCATACATACAGATAAATGTAAGGTCCCCCAGTCGAGCAGTGAATTTCAAACACAGATTCAACCACAAAGACCAGGGAGGAAGCACACTCACTGATAGATGAGTAAAATTTAAAAAAGTAAAAAGTAAAGCAGGCAATATTCCTTTGAGCATTGTGAACTTTGGGTGGTGTAGTGATACGACCAGTCACTACAAAGAAACAGGCGTCCTTCCAAACTCAGTTGCCGGAGAGGAAGGAAACTGCTCAGGGATTTTGCGGGGTTACAGAGCTTAATGGCTGTGATAGGTGAGGATGATCAACAATATTGTAGTTACTCCACAGTACTAATTTAAATTAGATATTGAAAAGAAGGAAGCCTGTACAGCAGAAAAAATATTCCAAAACATGCATCCTGTTCCTGTTTGCAATAAGGCACTAAAGTAAAACTGCAAAAAGTGTGGCAAAGAATTATGATTGGGATAAATCCAACAACACCAAGTACCACTCCTCATATTTTCAAGCATGGTGGTGGCTGCATCATGTTACATTTACATCATTTAGCAGGAACTCTGTCCAGGACGACTAACAGTAGTGAGTGCATACATTTTTGCACTGGTCCCCGTGGGAATTGAACCCACAGCCCTGGCATTGCAAGCACCATGCTTGTCATTGGCAAAGACTAAGGAGTTGTCTTTTGTTGATAAAAAGAAACAGAGCTTAGCACAGGAAAAAACCTTGAAAATAGGAAAACCTAGTTTCCAACAGACACTGGGAGACATATTCACCTTTCAGCAGGACAATAACCTAAAACACAAGGCCAAACATACACTGGAGTTGCTTACCAAGATGACAATAATCAACAACCAACTTGACAGAGCCATTTTTTTTGTTTTTAAGAATAATGTGCAAATCTTGTACAATCCAGGTGCACAAAGCTTTTAGATGTACCCAGAAAGACTGACAGCTGTAATTGCTGCAAAAGGTGATTTTAAAATGTATTGACTCAGGGGTGTGAATACTTACATAAATTAGCTATTTCTGTATGACATTGTCCCAAACGTGCTAAAATTTCTAAAAACATGCTTTCACTTTGTCATTATGGGATACTATGTGTCGATGGGTGAGAATCAATTGAATTCATTTTGAATTCGGGCTGTAACAAAATGTGGAATAAGTCAATGGGTATGAATACTTTCTGTTGGCACTGTAAAACGGGCAAAAAACATGACATTAAGCCAACAGTAAAAGTGATAAGCCGACAACATTACAGGTTAAACTAACACTGACAACTGCCAGTGCAGATAAGGAGAGTTCTCCTTCAGAATGGAACATTGATAGTCAGAATTGGAATGGCAGAACTGGCAGAAGTGTTCTTTTGGAATTGCAGTGATTCCAAGGGCTCCCAGCGGCAGCACATAATGATTTGGAGTTGCTTTTAGATACCTGCAAAACATGATGTGCTGCTAAAGGGTACCCCGGAGAGATGGCGAGACAGAGAGGATTCTCCATGGTATAGAGCTGTGGAGATAAAGAAGAAAACAGATCATTAACATAACAATCTGACAAGATTCTCTCTCTCTCATAATTCAGTGGAAGAGATTCTTTAAATAACACAAAACCAAGATATTACATATAGGCCTATAACATTTTAAAGATATGTGATTTTTACACTCTGGTGGCAAATTGCTTCTAGAGTTTTAGAAACATGAGTTGTGAGTAGTACAACAATAGTTATGCTTTCTTAAGAAAACAATAAGAGACAGATGGTGAAATGATTTTCTTGGCAAATGCAATACCAAGTCAATTCTATGTAATTCATAGGAATTTAAATTAAACTGCAATTATAATACAACTTGATATACTTCACGTATTTGAGACCACAAAATGGATGGTGGGCAAGTGGACAAAATGGTGGATGATGATGAAAAAAAGAGAAGTTGGGGTAGAGAGAGGACACTTTCTGAACAGTACACTAACTACACCAGGTGCATAAATATATCTATTCAAACACTACATTGTATCAGAATGTTAGAAACCTAGTCTGTAAAAATATACTTAATAAAAATAACTATTTGTATAATACTTAGTCTTAATTTAAATCCTGTACCTTTTGCCTGTTTGACCCCTTTTCTAGGTTTTACAGGTGGTATACTGATATGCTTCACGCAGAAGAACAATTTATACAAGACGGCCAAACAGGACAACATCCTCATACATTGAAAATAATTCTGATGATTTGAAATGGTTTTTGGTTACTAAATAAAATATAAATGTTTATTTCCCCTTTGCCAACAATAACACCCCCCCCCCCTCCCCCGAAACAAAATACATTATGTGCTGCAGATTGCCAAACTGAATCCCCAAAATAATGTGCTGAAATTAACACAATTACCTCAATATGTAGAATGACAGTTATAAATTGTGTCATTTTGAAAACAGTGCCCATTCTAAACCATAGAGCATGAGGAGTCAGTTATTCTCATCAAGACAACTTCCCCACATCTAAAAATCTATCCCAATAGTAAAAACAGGAATAGGAGTTCATAAAAAAAAAGATTTGACAGAACAGAAAAAAGGCCAGTTAAAACAAATAATAATTCATGTCATTATACTCTAATCATAGAAATTACAGACATCACCACAATAAATCACCCTATATGCAGCAGTAACCAATCGAACGTTTGGGGCTTGTTGGACCGCACTGTCATCAAGACAAGATTATCTTCAAACATGACTGTGCGGGTGTGTGTGTGTGAGAGAGTTTGTGAAAAGAGAATTAAGGAAAAGAGGGAGAGAGAATGGGAAAGGAGGGAGAAAAAAAGAAGAGGAAAAGGAGAGAGAAATAGAAGATAGAGGAAAAAGAGAGCGAAAGAACCCCCATAGAAGGTGTGACCTTGACATTCACGAGCAGCGATGCACCTGAGCTCCAGCTAACGTAGCAACCACAAGACACACACACACACATCTCAGAGAGGAGGGAGAGGGGAATGAAAATAGGGGGAAGAGGCACAAGAGGCCTCTTGACTGTATGACTACAAGGGGTCCGTTCTTGGCACTAGCAGTTGAAATAGAACTGATGTGGCCCTCAAATAAGGCTAATCTTACACACAACGTGTTTAGTTGAATTTACATTTGAGACAAGAAATACATTTTTCGTGTTATCAAGATACAGAAAAGTCACTTGACCGTTTAAATAGAACTGATGTGGCCCTCAAATCTGGCTATGCTAACACGATTCCAGTTGCAGAACACAGATAAGAGAAAACTCATACATAAATGACAATAGGTTTAGTT
Source organism: Oncorhynchus kisutch (assembly GCF_002021735.2). Lineage (NCBI taxonomy): Eukaryota > Metazoa > Chordata > Actinopteri > Salmoniformes > Salmonidae > Oncorhynchus > Oncorhynchus kisutch. The sequence continues at coordinate 21,171,918 of NC_034182.2, forward strand.
TTATTAAGACCTGCATATTTGGAATCCGTTTTGTGATCTGTTGAAAAGAAGGTCAAGAGACAAAATAGGAACAGACAGTGAAGCCAATTACTGAAATATGAACGAATCTGTAAAAATTGTGATAGTTGTTGTATCAAGTAAGAACAATATTTGTTTTTTTAGAAGAGGGGGGGGTCTCGCATAAACTTTTTAGACTTAGGAAAGTTGTATTTCCAAGGCATAAAGTAGACCAAAATTAAACCTTTCACCAATATACTATTGATATGAATTCATATTAACAGAATGAACACCAATTGGCCATACTTTAAGACTTTAAACAAAACCACCACTTTAACCCTACAATGTGGAAGAGAGAAAAAACATTTCAAGGTCAAATAGCATTTGTCCTAGTAGGACTAGACTAAAACCAAGCCAGTATTGATTAATGCCAATCTAATTCACCATTTTCATAAAATTAAAACAATGGAAAGACTAGAAGATAATGACATAGTCTACTAGCCTATTTCAGACTAGTGCCACACGACCACATTGATATTATTATTCATTCAGGAAAAGCAGGATGACATTTTGAGTAGCTCATTAGAGATTTTAAAAAGCCAATGATCACGTCAGAACTCAGGCAGCAAGCATTTGTTCTCTCTCTCACTCTATATTGCCAGATAGGCTCATTCAAAATGAGTAAGGAGGGAGAGAGGGAGGGGGGCAAGAGAGAACGAACGAAAAAGAGCGAAGCAGAAAGAGTGGTTGCAGAGGGACAGAAAGAGCGAGGGAGGGTAAGGGAGAGAGAATGAGAAAATGTGAGGCAGGAAGAGCGACAGACATACGAGGTAGTAGAAAATCATTTTCAGTGTTTCTCTCTGACATGGATAGGCTTGTCTCTCTCCATTCAAACCAGAGGCCATTTTAAAAGACCTGAAACAGAGGAGAAAATAAAGAAGAAAGGATTCACTTACCTTGGGTCCTTGTTCAAAATAATGGGAAAAGGGGGGAATGGTTGGGGGCCAATAACAGAATGTAAACACCCTCTTCAAATTAAATCTAGCCCACACCTTGTGTGTAGTAGCCTATTTCTCCTTATATTGATGCACCTCTGAAGGCCAATGTACTCTCTACACCCTCTCTCTCTACACACACAAGCCTAAACTTCACCCATAACTCAATAAATAAATACAAAATAAAAGAGAAAAAAAAGACTAAAATTACTCAAGGAAATGATCACTTGGGGAATAACAACATAGCCTAATTTAAGAAGAACAAAAAATGTCAAAGAAGCTTTGGGGGCTCCCTTTCCTAATGGGGAGGTTTTCTGAACCAAGTCCTAAAATTTGCCCCAAAAAACTTTAGTCCCCCTAGTACACCAGTATCTCTTCCAACGCCACACTCAGGTCTCCCTTGTAAAAAGAGGTCTTCTGACCTCAATGGGACTTTTTGGATAAAGGTTAAATAAAAAAAAAGAAAATGCCTACTACACCCCAAGCCATAGTCCCAGTTACCCACCCTCCCCCCTTATTCACCTCCACCAGGCCCCAAGGCAGGCTCCTGTGCTGTGCTGTGCTGTGTGTGCAGTCTCTCTCGGCTCTACGCTGAAGCTAGTGAGGAGGCTTGGGGAACTTAGTAGGCATAAAAAGGCAAGGGGAGCCGTTACTCTTTTTCCCTCAGCATCACTTTCTACAATAAAAATTGTCATTTTCGGAGCGTGCGAAAAATCTGGAAAAAAAGCAGGGGGTCGTCAAGGTATCGGGGGTGATGGGTGTGAAATTTGGGGCTTGTGGGGGTAAAGGCCCGGCGGGAAAAAATTAATTTGCGAGGGTACGTTTGTCTAGTCTGGGCTGCACCAGTGCGAGCAGCAGCAGCCGCCACTCGCTTCGATTTTTTGTTGTCTTGCCAAGGCTTTCACTCCGCCAACGGAGGGAGAAAGAGAGGGAGGGAGAGAGAAAGGGAGGGGTGGGGGGCAAAAGAAGGAACAGGCTAGACTGCAGAAAAGCACAGAGAGCGAGGGAAATAAAAATTAAGGAAAGTGTCGTTGCGCGTTTGTGTGGTGGTTTTTGCCACAGCGACAATTCAGAGTTTTCGCAGCAAAAAGGCATTAGCCACAAACCACAAATGAACGTCGCTGAGCTGAACAAAAAAAACAAGATAAGACTACTTTCCAAGCTTGGCCCGAGTGCCATTTCTCATTAACAGAAAAGAAAAGGACGAGCACACAGGGGAAAAATACAAAAAAATGGCATATCCGAGTCTCTCCAATCCTTTGGGGTCTCTGGGCCAACATCATCGTTCGAACAGAAAAGCAGCAATCAAATAATTTGACTGGGTTCAGTGTGAGGAGTAGAAGGAAGAGAGCAAGCACACAAAGTAGAGAAAATTGAGTTCTGGATCTACAGATAGATTTACCAGGGACAGAAGGCCTCAACCATCCCCACACACCCACACAAATGAGTGCACGTACAAACACGCTCGCACACACACGAAAATAAAGACAAAGAGCTAGAATGCCATCATCATAAATGTTTAGACTTAACACACAATTCAGACATTCTGATTCTAAAGTAAAACATCTCAAAGATGACTTGGCTAAGCCCAACTACCTCTAAATAGGCACGTCTGTCTGGTTATTCTGGTAACTGTAGACAACCCGGACCAGTACAAAAGCTTAATCATTACATTATAGCAGTGTTTCCCAAACTCGGTCCTCTGGGCCCCAAGGGGTGCACTTTTGTTTTTTGCCCAATCACTACACAGCTGATTCAAATAATCAACTAACCATCAAGCTTGGATTATTTAAATAAACTGTGTAGCGCTAGGGCAAAAACAAAAACATGCACCCCTTGGAGCCCCGAGGACCAAGTTTGGGAAACACTGCATTATAGAGTCTAAAAGAATACCACACATTTAACTGGCAAGCACAAATGAATCCAGTCACATAAAGTCATTATTAGCCTACCAGTATATGCCACAGGGTGTAAGCTAAGCAGATAATAGCCACTATATCCAACCTCAGAAAAAGTCTAAAATCCTTCCCACAGCATGCCAAGCACACAATCCAAATCCACTCAAACATGAAAATAGCTTAAAATATGATGCACACAAACCTGAAAAAATGTACTGTGACAGATGCTTCAAAGACACCTACAACTATTCAGACATTCACCAGGGAATAAAGTGCGTATTAAACAGGGGCCATGATACAGCAATGCGCTGTCTTTTACCATCTGACTTCCTTAACTCAAAATTAGGCCATGTTAAAATATGAGACATATTCACTGCATATATAGAATGTTTTATGCATTTAAAAATCAACCTTTATTTGAAAGAACACCTGTTTCATAGCAGTACCACATGATAGACTGAATATATTGTGGTTTATTAGCAGAAGTCAAATGAGTCAGATTGTACATTTCTGTAGGTTGTGTGCTAAAATGACACACACACACACTAGTTAGAAGATGGCAGATGTTTTAGCTATAGTACACAGAAATCTGAGCCTCCCTTAGCAAATATTACTGATCTGATACCAGATTCTAGATCATGCCTTATATATGCATGAATAGAGTTTAGGTTAAAAAGTTTGGTAGGGTCAGGGTGTGTCATTCAGCAAAATCAGTGGCATATTGTGAAGTAAATGCTTTTTCAAAACCTAGGCGCCTAGTTTGGGGTCACTATAGTATTACTTATTTTTATATTAATTTACATGCATACATTTTATTTACCATAAATTGCACCAGAAAATACATTGAAAGTACATGAATGATTTGCTCCACACAATATGAATCTATACTAGATTGCAGTTGAATGAATGGGTCTATATGATGTTCTGAAAAGGAGCAAAGGAAACATTTTTATTGTACAGTGGCAAGTGCAATACGTGGCATCAACGATGACGCAGTTACAAATGCAAGGTTCGATATGATGGTCTCTGGTTTTCACTAGTAACAATTCAATGAATCTTTTTACATTGACCTATTCAACATCTCGTCCTATGCATTATTCTAAATATTTTGGAGACATTTCATTAAACAAATTAAACTAAATGTATCTATCAACCAATACATTAAAATATTTAGATTGTGAACTTATGGCAAGAATAGGGTGAGATGTAGAAATTGTACTATTATTCACCGATTAATACATTATTTCCGGTTTTAACTAAACTTGATGGTTGAACAGCATCGTTTATCAGAGAGCAATCTTAGCTAAAAGTAACGCGATGGCTATCAACTTTGGCAACATAGCTAAAGGGCAAGGAGCAAGACAGGCAACTGTCGTCAGCTACAGGGAACTAGTTAGCTACTTAGTATAAATTGCACACCAAAAAAGTCACAATGGTTCAAGTTATCTACAATCGGTCAATGCAAATTTGTAACGTCAGATAACAAGTGTCGATTTTTTTTCCCTGTTTATCTATTCATATGTTATGACCGTGTTTAGCTAGATGGCACAGTACGGGGGTTGGGTCGACCCAAAAAAAATGCTGATTCAAGACAATGTCGTTGCGATTTCCCCCACAGTTGACCGTTTACCCTACAGACTTAATTCAATTTAAAACGACTTATTCAACCGTTTGCTAACAATTTGTAACTTTACAATCAGTTTTATGATTATTTACAAGTTCAGCGAATATTTGATATGAACATATGGGGGGTGGAGTAGATTGTCGAGGGGGGTTGCATGAGCGGATTTGGGGGAGGGGTTCACGAAGCAAACCTATGGCACTCGCACTGAAACGGGGGTGTGACACCGACGTAGCACAACTCTGTCCTAACCATTAAATAGTTAGCAGCTAACGTTAGATTACAGTAACCTTAAATCTATTTACTTTAGCTAACTACAATCGCTGAAGGTACTTTGCTAACGTTAAAAGAGATTCACTTTTAAGTCGCCTAAATCTTACTGCAGTGTTAAACTGCCATAAAGCTTTCAAAACGAGCTAGCGACGTCAGCTAAACGTGGCTATTCCACCAAAGGAACGTAGTAACTAACTAGCTTGTTAATTTAGCCGAGTTTCTAATCATCCTATATAAGGTTAGCTACTAATCTATTTTGAGATTGAGTGAAAGTGTTTTGAAATACATGTCGAAGGTTGAAATTGTTAAATGTAGCTAGCTATATTTCCTGGCTAACAGCCCACAAAACAGTCGAAAACTTAAGTTAGCTAGTTCACTTTCATGTTTCTTTTTAGCTACCATTAGCTAAATGAAACTAATGTTATCTAGCCTGTAAAACAAGGCATGCTAAAAATGCTTACCACGAGAAAATACGTCCTCGTCCCATGAAGAAACGACCATTCATGCAACAAACAAAACAAATCCCCGTGTAAATGCAATTCAGAAAATATAAATTAATTCGTTAAATATCTTTTTCAACCAAGACATTCATTCTCTTGCCGCAGAAGTTTGAAAATGGCGCCAACGCCTCGTCTCGACAGCTCTACACACACTGGTGACACGGAGAAAAAGGGGAAAAAAAATAAATATAAATTTCAACGGTCGAATTTTAATTTTTAACAAAATGCATGAGGTGTGTGATCGTTAGCCCAATTCATATTGCTATTCACTTTTGCTTAAAATTGCTCCTATGATTTAATTTTATTTTTTTTGTTCAATTTTAATAACCGTCAAAGATTGTTCTAGTCGTAGAGCAGCACGGGAAATTACATAACCGGTTTTGTTTTGAATTTCCAAGCCGGGAAAGGGTGAAATGGGAGGATTTGTCGCCCCCTTGAGTTCACCAATGTATGCCTATGCATTTCACTCCTCAGCTAGGCCAGAGATATAGTAGGTCTAGGCCCTAGAGGACATAAAACAACTTTGACTCGTATGGTAAACTATTTGTTTAACTGCCATGTAATATGCATTAGATATATTTTCAGATAAGAATAGCTGTCTTAAAAGTGTGTAAGCTACTAACATTACGAAGTTCTCTCTCTCTTTCTGTGTGTACTAAGAAGGAACTAAGCCTTTCAGTTGGCACCCTGCCTGCTACATTTTCCTGTTTCTTAGATACCTCGCTCAATTGATGGACAATAAATAGCTCTTCGTCCAATGTTGATACTTTTTTCCAGGATCAGAGAGTGGAGGGGGGAGAGAGAGAGAGAGAGAGAGAGAGAGAGAGAGGGCAGGATAGAGAGAGTTGCACTGTTGTGTTTATTTTAGGAGCAATGAAAACATAAATGTCATAAAAACATGCCTGATAAATATATACTGTATATGCTCCTGTACAAGACCTCTGTTAGGCCCCTGTAATGAGTCAAATGACAATAAGTTTATCTGTTTCAAAGAGATGGAATAGGGGTTGTGAATTTGTGAACATAGTGGATCGAGGGGCTAGATAGTCAGCAACATAGGAAATTCCATAGGGAAATGTTATGTTATTAAAAAATATGTTTACACAAGTAGTTTTCCATCAATACAGCAGATTCTCTGTACTTACACAACCCAAATGACAGTTTAATAATTTACCCAGAGCTCAGAACTAAAGGCAACAACAATCTTAGGTCTTTACGGTCCGTCAGTCTCACCCCACCATAATTTGAGCAAACGGAAGGACAGAGTAGAGTAGGTTGCAGGATCCATAGTTCCTGACAAGTGCTTGTGACATCACTATAGTCTAGATTCTAGAATGTACAACCCCATTCCATGTTAAATAAAGTAGGTTGTTTTTGTGAATGAGTGGAGAGTATTTCTCAGATTTTAGGGTGTTGTACAATTTCTTTTCTCTGTGTGTGTTTAAACACTCAGCACTACATTAGTTAGGTTGACCTTTGGGTTGAGTTCAGGTGAATAGGGAGATTATTAACATTATTGCTAATCCAATTTGTTTACAAAGGCGTGACCATTTTTTACTCTCTCTTTTTCACACACATGCACACACACATGCATTTTATTATTCTCTCCTCGTGAGGGACCTACAATTAATTTCCATTCAAAATCCTATTTTCCCTAAACCTAACCCTATCGCTTACCCTAACCCTAACCTTAACATGTAGCCCTAACCCAAACTCCTTACTCTAACCCCAATTCTAACCTTAACCCTAATTGCACCTCTAACCCTAAACCTAACCCCTAAACTTAAAATAGCCTTTGTCCTTATGGGGACGTGGGAAATGTGGCCACGTGGGAGAATCTTCCTTGATTTACTGTCCTTGTGGGCGCACACACACACACACACACACACACACACACAATTCAACAACACAATCTCATTGGACAGTAGCGTTACATTAAACATGTTTAATCCAGTCATATTTTACACATTTCCAAAATGTCAGACACAAGATGAACAGGAAATAGACCAATACAGTTCTCATCAAGGGCCGTCATCAAAAGATACAATAACAGATACCAAATCTGTCTCTGAGTTTTGTTTTCCTGAGGTATAACTTCCTTCAACTCAACAAATTCATGGAGAATTTTTTTTTTAATACAAAAAAACGATATAACAGAGTCCATCATTGTTTTGTTATGGTACAGTATCATAATCCTCATCCAGATCTACTCATCAACATTTGAATACTGCCAATGATAGTAAGATCATCTCTAATGATCCTATCTAATGTCCTTTGTGTCTCCAAACCGTTCCTTTTCACATCCTGAATTCTGCACCCAACCATTTATACTGTTCACAAAGGCCTGCTTCTGAATGAAATCCATGTAATGCAGAAGACTTCCGCCACCAACAACAACTCATCCTATGCCTGCCAGCATTGATCCCCTCGGGATGAATAAAGTCTATCGAATTGAACTTATTCCACAGTATATCGGACCTTGGATTTGGTCATCCCTCTGAATAAATGTACAGCCGTTTTATTAGTCTCTTTGTTGTTACCCTTGTTATTGACCATGCCCCCCTTCTCGCCCCTGTCGCCCCCCTCCTCCTCGTCTCCCGCTCTTCCCAGCTTCCTCAACGGCCAGAGGAGCCCATGATGCTGGTTGGCTGCAGTAGTGTCTGGAGGTGGGCAACAGGGGGCGCCACCCCCTTTCTCCTTGGTGAGGAAGTAGAGGAGTGCATTGAGCCAGGCATTGAAAGACGCCAGCGGCCGGGTGATCTTATAACACATGGATACCATCGTCATGGTGTGGCACGGGACACCTTTCTTCACTTTCAGGACGAGGAAGATAGTCCTGGTGACATGAAATGGGAAGAAGCAGAGGGCAAAGAGGAGTGTGATGGTGATGATTGTCTTGATGGATTTACGCCGTCGGTGGGCATATGGAGAGTGGGCGCCGAGAACTATCGACATCCCCTCTCCTCCTCCCTGAAGTCTTCCTCCTCCTACAACTCCAGCTCCATTCCCTCTCATTCCTCCTCCACGTCCCCCACCTCCTCCTCCCCCCTCTCCTGTGCCTCGCTGTGACTGGGGCTGGGAGCGCAGGGTCCGGAATATTGTCAGAACCACATGTGAGTAGCACCAGGCGATGATAGAGAACGGGAGAAAGAACCCTAGAAGATGTAGGATGATTCCATATGGAACATAGTCTTGGAACTCCTTATCGATGGCATCGTCCCAACAGTTCTGATATGTTTCCACCTCCCCAGTACCATTACTACTAACGATGCCAGTGTTATTACTGGTAATCGCCATAGCCTCGCCCCCTACACCTCTCATCACGTGGCTCGTTTGGGCAAACCGGAATATGGGGCACGTAAGAGCGAAGACAACCCCCCACACCAACACACACGTCCCCTTGACCGCTCTCTTAGTCTCCAGTGTGATGGTCCTCATAGGGTAACATATCCCCAGGTAGCGATGGACAGATATACACGTCAGGAAGAATATAGAACAATACAGGTTGAAATAGAACAGAAAGCGGACCAATCGGCACATGTAGTCCCCAAAGATCCATTGGTCACGCATCACATAGCTAGCCACCAGGAAGGGGAGTGACAACCCGTACATGAAGTCTGTGGAGGCTAGGTTGACCATGTAGATGAGGGAGGCGTTCCAACGCTTGGTGCGTCTGAAGGAACGCCAGAGAATGATAAAGTTGAGGGAGATTGAGAAGAGGAAGGTGAAGGAGTAGCACAGAGGGAGGAAAATGTACTTGTAGGACTCGTCGATGCTGCAGGAGGGAGGGAGCGAGGGATTGACTGAGAAGGAGTTAAGGAGGTGGTGTACTCCTTCAACAATAATGTCATCATTGAGCGCAGGGGCGTCCATCGTTGTTGTTGTCATGGTGACGTTTGGGTGTTTCCGTGTCAGTTGAGATTATGTCTCATCTTCCCATTCTACTGTTCCTTCTGGTTGCCTCTGTTTGATTTCTGAATATCCAATTCCCAGGTTCACTTATGTTGTCTTCACAATTCAAATTCTGTTTACCTGGAAAGAAAGAGAGAGGGTTGTTACAATCACTCATATTAATGAATTTTCATAGTATACTTATGTACAGTGATTTGATATGGATATACAGGTAACTGCCGAAATAACGGAAATACTTGAGTAAATGAGGGATACAAAGTACATTGAACACAAATACAAGCGCAACATGCCCAAATTTGTTTACATCCCTATTAGTGGGCATTTTAGCCTTTGTCAATATAATACATCCACTTCATCTACATCCGCTGATTAAACAGCATGGGGACAATAAAAGGCCACTCTAAAATATGCAGTTTTGTCACACAACACAATGCCACAAATTTGTCAAGTTTTGAGGGTATGTGCAAATGTCATGGTGAGTGCAGGAATGTCCACCAAAGCTGTTGCCAGAGAATTCAATATTCATTTCTCTACCATAAGCCACCTCCAATGTCATTTTAGAGAATTTGGCAGTATATCCAACCGGCCTCACAACCGCAGACCACATGTAACCACACCAGCACACAACCTCCACATCCGACTTCTTCACCTGCGGGATCGTCTAATGGGAGGGGGGGCGGGTGCTGAGGAGTATTTCTGTCTGTAATAAAGCCCTTTTGTGGGGAAAAACGTATTCTGATTGGCAGGGACTGGCTTCCCATTGCGCCCCTGCCCAGTCATAGATTAGGGCCTAATTAATTTAATTAAATTGACTGATTTCCTTATATGAACTGTAACTCAGTAAAATCTTTGAAATTGTTGCATGTTACATTTATATTTTTGTTCAGTATATATTGAAAGCAGGTGCTACCACACAGGTGTGGTTCCTGAATTAATTAAGCAATTAACATCCTGTCATTCTTAGGGTCATGGAAAAAATGCTAGCAGACCATTATTTTGCCTACCAAAGCTATGGCCCCATTGGATGACAATGCTCCCATCCACAGGGCAGGAGTGGTCACTAAAATGTTTGATGAGCATGAAAACGAGGTAAACCATATGCCATGGCCTCTCAGTCACCAGATCTCAACCCAATTGAACACTTATGGGAGATTCTGGAGCGGCCGGCGCCTGGGACAGCATTTTCCACCACCGTCAACAAAACACAAAATTATGAAATTTCTTGTGTAAGAATGTTGTCCCATCCCTCCAATAGAGTTCCAGTCACTTGTAGAATCTATGCCAAGGTGCATTGAAGCTGTTCTGGCTCGTGGTGGCCCAACGCCCTATTAAGACCATTTATGTTGGTATTTTCTTTATTTTGTCAGTTACCTGGAAGTCTGGAGTTATATAACTTTTAGCATACTCTAAACCCGAGGAATTCAACTCTTACCCTACAAGGTTCAGAGCCTGCTGGTTTTCTGTTCTACCGGATAGTTAATTGCACATACCTGGTGTTCCAGGTCTAAATCAGTCCCTGAATGAAAAAAAATGCAGTGGAAATGGCTTTGAGGTCCAGCATTGAGTTTGAGGGCTCTAAACGGTCATCGTCATCTTTTTAATTTCTTTCTTTCATTCAACATACACCATGAGATGTCTTCCCAAGGTACTCGCCCTCCCTCCTTCTCCCTTGCTGACCGGTGACTCCCCCCAGCCCCTTACACAATCTCCAGTGTTGTTTGCCCTCCTGTGTGTGTTTTGCCCTCCTGTACGACTATATGCTGCTGATTCAGTCTCTTCTCACTCCATTAACTCGACAATCAGTAACTACACTTCCCCTTGTCCTATCAGTCCATCCCCCCATTCCCCCCGTTCATCTTTCGTTTCATTCCCCTCCACCATACAGTGACTCCATATGCATCCACCCATCCATTCCCACCTCCTCTTTGCCCTCATTTTCATACTCTTGATTCATTAACTTGTGTGTCATTGTATTTCTCCTCTTTCGTCTTGTACGTCATTCGTGAACATATGTGGGTAGCTTCACATTTGGCCACCATCGACTGAACTCAAACTCATTCAAGCCCTACTATCCCATTATACTGTACCATCACCACATTGCTATCCCCTTGTCCAGTGCTTTGCACGTGCCCAGTTACGACCCCCCCCACGCCTGCCCGCCTGCCCGCCCAATACACACACAAGCAGGTGCAAGTGGGCTACACATGATGTGTGTATGTCTGTGATTGTATGCAATCAACATCACTTCACACATTCAATGTAGATGATTTAGGTAAATATAGGTCCTATGTACACCATAGGTGCAAAATAAAAATAATTCTAAATAATTAGCTCAATCCCTTCTTCATGACTACTCTATTTATCTGAGTGTTGAATATAATAGATAAGAGCCATGCATTTAGAGAGTTGGGACATTACAATCATTATTTCAAAAACTAAAAGCATTGTTTTTGGGACGAATCATTCACTAAACCCTAAACCTCAACTAAATATTGTAATAAATCATGTGGAAATTGAGCAAGTTGAGAAGAGTAAACTGCTTGGAGTAACCTTGGATTGTAAAACAGTCATGGTCAAAACATATTGATGGAACAGTAGCTCAAATGTGGAGAGGTCTGTCCATAATGAAGCACCGCTCTGCCTTCTTATTAACAACGCTATCAACAAGGCAGGTCCTACAGGCCCTAGTTTGTTTTGTCGCACCTGGACTACTGTCCGGTCGTGCGGTCAGGTGCCACAAATAGGGATTTAGGAAAATTACAATTGGCCCAGAACAGGGCAGCACAGCTGGCCCTTAAGTGTACATGGAGAGCTAACATTAACATGCATGTCAATCTCTCCTGGCTCAAAGTAGAGGTGAGATTGACTTCATCAGTACTTGTATTTGTGAGAAGTATTGACATGTTGAATGCACCGAGCTGTCGGTCTAAACTACTGGCACACAGCTCAGACACCCATGCATACCACACAAGACATGCCAACAGAGGTCTGTTCACAGTGCCCAAGTCCAGAACAGACTATGGGAGGCGCACAGTACTACATAGAGCCACGACTACATGGAACTTGATTCCACATAAAGTAACTTATACAAGCAGTAAAATCAGATTTAAAAAACCTGATAAAACTATGCCTTATGGAACAGCGGGGACTGTGAAGGGACAGACACACGTGTACACACACACATAATAACATACACACTCGTACATATGGATTTTGTGTTGTAGATATGTGGTAGTAGAGAAGGCACACACTTAATGTGTTGTGAAATCTGTTGTGAAATGTAATGTAATGGTTTTAATTGTATGTAACTGTCTTCATTTTGCTGAACCCCAGGAAGAGTAGCAGCTGCCTTGGCAGAACTAATGGGGATCCATAATAAATACAAATAAATCGGGAATATTTTTACTGTGTGTGTCAGGTCTGGTCTCTTGGTTGTACTGTGTGTGTCAGGTCTGGTCTCTTGGTTGTACTGTGTGTGTCAGGACTGGTCTCCTGGTTGTACTGTGTGTGTCAGGACTGGTCTCCTGGTTGTACTGTGTGTGTCAGGTCTGGTCTCTTGGTTGTACTGTGTGTGTCAGGTCTGGTCTCTTGGTTGTACTGTGTGTGTCAGGTCTGGTCTCTTGGTTGTACTGTGTGTGTCAGGACTGGTCTCCTGGTTGTACTGTGTGTGTCAGGTCTGGTCTCTTGGTTGTACTGTGTGTGTCAGGACTGGTCTCCTGGTTGTACTGTGTGTGTCAGGACTGGTCTCCTGGTTGTACTGTGTGTGTCATGACTGGTCTCTGGGTTGTACTGTGTGTGTGTCAGGTCTGGTCTCTTGGTTGTACTGTGTGTGTCAGGTCTGGTCTCCTGGTTGTACTGTGTGTGTCAGGTCTGGTCTCCTGGTTGTACTGTGTGTGTGTCAGGTCTGGTCTCCTGGTTGTACTGTGTGTGTGTCAGGACTGGTCTCCTGGTTGTACTGTGTGTGTGTCAGGTCTGGTCTCCTGGTTGTACTGTTTGTGCGTCAGGTCTGGTCTCCTGGTTGTACTGTGTGTGTGTCAGGACTGGTCTCCTGGTTGTACTGTTTGTGTGTCAGGTCTGGTCTCCTGGTTGTACTGTGTGTGTCAGATCTGGTCTCCTGGTTGTACTGTGTGTGTCAGGACTGGTCTCCTGGTTGTACTGTGTGTGTCAGGTCTGGTCTCTAGGTTGTACTGTGTGTGTGTCAGGACTGGTCTCCTGGTTGTACTGTGTGTGTCAGGTCTGGTCTCTTGGTTGTACTGTGTGTGTGTCAGGACTGGTCTCCTGGTTGTACTGTGTGTGTGTCAGGTCTGGTCTCCTGGTTGTACTGTGTGTGTCAGGACTGGTCTCCTGGTTGTACTGTGTGTGTCAGGTCTGGTCTCCTGGTTGTACTGTGTGTGTCAGGACTGTTCTCCTGGTTGTACTGTGTGTGTCAGGTCTGGTCTCCTGGTTGTACTGTGTGTGTCAGGTCTGGTCTCCTGGTTGTACTGTGTGTGTCAGGACTGGTCTCCTGGTTGTACTGTGTGTGTCAGGTCTGGTCTCTTGGTTGTACTGTGTGTGTGTCAGGTCTGGTCTCCTGGTTGTACTGTGTGTGTCAGGTCTGGTCTCTGGGTTGTACTGTGTGTGTGTCAGGACTGGTCTCCTGGTTGTACTGTGTGTCTCAGGTCTGGTCTCTTGGTTGTACTGTGTGTGTCAGGACTGGTCTCCTGGTTGTACCGTGTGTGTCAGGACTGGTCTCCTGGTTGTCATAAGAAAGTATGGCACATAGAGAGAGTGGCAATAAATGTAACTGTAATAAATCTATAAATGTAAACAGCATAAATACCTAAATCCCTGCAATCTGTGAGCTTTGTAAGCAAAATAAAGGACATACCTGTTGAAATGAGCTGTGGTTCAAAGTGCTCTTCCTTTATCCCTGTTCTCCAAGTTAGAAAAACAGAGTCCAAAAAAACGAAAAGACTGAAGATACCAGTGAAGACCACGGGTAAAATGGTGAATATATAAGAGCAAAATGACCAATCAAGAAGATACCAGTGAAGACCACGGGTAAAATGGTGAATATATAAGAGCAAAATGACCAATCAAGAAGATACCAGTGAAGACCACGGGTAAAATGGTGAATATATTAGAGCAAAATGACCAATCAAGAAGATACCAGTGAAGACCACGGGTAAAATGGTGAATATATAAGAGCAAAATGACCAATCAAGAAGATACCAGTGAAGACCACGGGTAAAATGGTGAATATATAAGAACAAAATGACCAACCAAGAAACTCTGTGTTGGAAAGTCTATCTCTCTCTTGACATAATGAATCACCTTCAGGTCTGCCTCCTGTCTACCTGTTTTTGGCTCCTCTAACTCATCCCTGTCTGCCTCGTGTCTTTGTCGGTGTGACACAGTCCCTCCCTCCCTCCCACCCTCTCTCTCCTCTTGTCCCTCTATCTTTCCCTCCCTCCCCCTGTCCCCCTCTCTTCCTCCCATTCTGCTGATCTAGACATTTGGCTAAGGCAAACTCTAACCAGGGCTGAAGTCACACACACACACACACACACACACACACGCACACACACAGACGGCAATGTATACAATTTACATCTGTGCTAAATACATTATGTAAATAGCTACTGTACATGTACACTTAATCCATCTCTAGATACAGGTACATACATACATATATACATACAAAGCAGCACTAGCACACCTACACACAATATGTATCCTTGACAACCTGTTTATTTCATGCAAAATTATTGTAGAATAAAACAACGTCAACAGTGACGTCAAACTCATGTAACCCGGACAAAATCCCAATGCTTCTTGTGTTGGTGTTTTATGACAACAGTACCAAACGAGTGAGGCTTGGTCAGGCATCTTGTCGGTCGGCTGGTAGGTACATTGTTGTCATATTACAACAGTATGCAGGTTAATATAGTATTCCATACCCTTTACTTTTCCTGCTATTTCAGTAGACCCAAGTCATTGAGTTGAGCTGTGCTGTGCTCGCATTACTGTGTGTGTCTGTTTGGTTAGTAATGCCCCTTTCTCTGACTGACTCATTCAACGATCATCATGCATACATTAAAACATCGACGAGAATAGAAGACATAGCTGTGTCCCGGCAACATGAAATCAAAACAAACAATGAAACGTGTCCCGGCAACAAGAATAAAAAACAATCGGTAACACTTTATTCAAACTCTACGTCGTAACGCTCAATGACAAGAAATCTTCGGACATTTGTTATGATACCGTATGACGTATAGTTCAAATAATGTGCTACCAAACGATCATTGCATTTCAACATGTGGATGACAATGGACATTTGAACTAGACTGATTCATGGGTAGCAATAGCAGCTTATTAATCCCTTATAATATTACCGTTATTTTCCCCCTAAAACACTACAATACAACAACATTAACAGTCCAGACATACACGTTTCCCTTTATAAAAACACAAAAAAACACAGAGAAAAACCGGTTGATATGATGTCATAATAAATGTGAAACTGGGTTCGATGACGTCATTTCAACCAGTTTTGCTCACTGGGAAATAAAAACAAAATGCTGTGCAATTCAATCCAAAAAAGTATTTAGGAGTGATGCAGTCTCTTCACATTGATTTGATTCGTCCATTAATTTCAAGCACCGGTGTCCGTCATTGACGGATTGTGACCTGATCTCTGACACCGGGATTCCATTTTATTAGACGATGACCGTAGAACTTAGAATGATTGGAATTATTCTATGGTGATGGGCCTTCTGAAAGTGTCGTCCATAGAGTATATAATACACAAGAGTGGCTTGTCATAGACCTGCATAGCTCTAGATTGTGCTGATAATGGCAGCCATCTTGGTCAGGGTTCTAAGGTGACGTCAGAGTGATGTCATGTCCTGTACCTCCAGCAGCATAGCATCCTGTTCTGTCCTCAGCTGGTCCCGAGTCTGAAGATGAACCACCAGCTCTGTGCTAAGGTCTAATGGGCGAGGCACAGAGACACACCCACATGCGCACGGGCACGGGCACACAAACACAAACAAAATGTCAGATCAAAAATGTAAGATCAAATGCAGTTGTACAGATCATTTGACAAAGGTGAAATACAGGTAAAATAATAAGGTTGGTTCCCACATATGCTGAGCACTTGTTGGCTGAAAAAGGTGAAATATAAATTTGCCTATATCTAAAATATACACTGAGTATACAAAACAGGAACACCTTCCTAATATTGAGTTGCACCTGCTTTTGCCCTCAGAACAGTCTCAATTTGTCGGGGCATGAACTCTACAAGGTGTCAAAAGCGTTCCATGCTGGCCCATGTTGACTCCAATGCTTCCCACAGTTGTGTGAAGTTGGCTGGATGTCCTTTGGGTGGTGGACCATTCTTCATACACTCTGGATACTGCTTAGTGTGAAAAACCCAGCAGCGTTGCAGTTCTTGACACTCAAACCATACCCCGTTCAAAGGCACTTGTCTTTTGTCTTGCCCATTCACAATCTATGTCTCACTTGTCTCAAAGCTTAAAAATCCGTCTTTAACCTGTCTTCTCCCCTTCATCTACACTGATTGAGGTTGATTTAACCGGTGACATCAATAAGGGATCATAGCTTTCACCTGGTCAGTCCATGTCATGGAAAGAGCAATGTTTTGTACACTCAGTGTACATATGCAATATATCCTGTGTAGTATCTAAGTGACCACTCACCTTGTATAGCCTTGTTGAGAGAGTTTTGGTGGGCGTTGAGCTCTTTGAGACTGAAGGCTTGCAGGTCACTTCGGTCCAGCCTTCTATTCTTCAACAGCTGATTACAACAAGCTGGGCTCTGAGACACAGGGGACAGAGTGAAGAACAGAATGTAAGAGAACACCTAATAACAAAACTCTGTGCACCCCAAGGGCAGTACTATTAACCTCCTTCCTAGCCACTCCTGTAGATATGATGGGTATTGTATCAGATGGCAAGGAGAAGCAAGTGCCTATCCTATACATTCAGAACTACAGGAGTGCAGAGGGGGTAGGGGCTAGGAGTTGATTTGCGATTCAGGTCCCTCCTTCCGCCCCCGCTCTCACCTCCTGTTTCTGCTCGGTCCTCAGCTTGTTTCTGAGCGCGCTCAGTGCAGCCTTGAAGCCTGATGATTTGCTCTTGGTTGTAGGGGGGGCAGGGAACTTGGGCTGCTGGCGCACCTGCACACTGGAACCGCTCTTACCAACAATTTTGGAATTCTTGAAAGGACAGAAACAAAACAAAAACGGCATTATGGTTGAGATCTGGAATACAAGAAAACAAGTGTCTTTCACAATTCTATGATATATCCTGCATCACTCTAGCTGTACCACTCTATCTATGACCAGCCTTACCTTTTGAGTGTGTGTGCTTACCTTCACACTAACCTTTTTGCCAGTATCTTCATCTTCTTCTTCGCTTCCGCTGTCATTGATGAAGCACAGCTGGAGGTTCATCTGATTCGAAAGACTGATGAGGAAAACAATTTTTTTGGTTAGTAAGTAGTGAAATTACCCTGGCATTGATAAACATGATTACAAGAGAAGGTGGAAAGTTTTTAAGTTCCTCGGCGTACACATCACGGACAAACTGAAATGGTCCACCCACACAGACAGTGTGGTGAAGAAGGCACAAAAGAGGCTGAAGAAATTTGGCTCGTCACCTAAAACCCTCACAAACTTTTACAGTTGCACAATTGAGAGCATCCTGTCAGGCTGTATCACCGATTGGTATGGCAACTGCACCGCCCACGACCGCAGGGCTCTCCAGAGAGTGGTGCGGTCTGCACAATGCATTACCGGGTTCAAACAACCTGCCCTCCAGGACATCTACAGCACCCGATATCACAGGAAGGCCAAAAAGATAATCAAGGACAACAACCACCCGAGCCACAGCCTTCTTCAACCCGCTACCATCCAGAAGGTGAGGTCTGTACAGGTGCATCAAATCTGAGACCGAGAGACTAAAAAACAGCTTCTATCTCAATGCCATCAGCCATGGAATCATGTAGTAACCAAAAAAATGTTAAACAAATCAAAATATATTTTATATTTGAGATTCTTCAAATAGCCACCCTTTGCCTTGATGACAGCTTTGCACACTCTTGGCATTCTCTCAACCAGCTTGACCTGGAATGCTTTTCCAACCGTCTTGAAGGAGTTCCCACATATGCTGAGCACTTGTTGGCTGCTTTTACTTCACTTTTTCCGACTCATCCCAAACCATCTCAATTGAGTTGAGGTTGGGGGATTGTGGAAGACAGGTCATCTGATGCAGCACTCCATCACTCTCCTTCTTGGTAAAATACCCCTTACATATCTTGGAGATGTGTTGGATCATTGTCCTGTTGAAAAACAAATGATAGTCCCACTAAGCCCAAACCAGATGGGATGGCGTATCACTGTAGAATGCTGTGGTAGCCATGCTGGTTAAGTGTCCCTTGAATTTAAAAAACATCACAGACAGTGTCACCAGCAAGGCACCCCCATACCATAACACCTCCTCCTCCATGCTTTACTGTGGGAAACACACATGCGGAGATCATCCGTTCACACACACTGCGTCTCACAAAGACACGGCGGTTGGAACCAAAAATCTCAAATTTGGACTCAAGAACAAAGGACAGATTTCCACCAGTCTAATGACCATTGCTCGTGTTTCTTGGCCCAAGCAAGTTTCTTCTCATTATTGGTGTCCTTTAGTAGTGTTTCTTTTCAGCAATTTGACCATGAAGGCCTGATTCACGCAGTCTCCTCTGAACAGTTGCTGTTGAGATGTGTCTGTTACTTGAACTCTGCGAAGCATTTATTTGGGCTACAATTTCTGAGGCTGGTAACTCTAATGAATATTCTCTGCAGCAGAGGTAACTCTTGGTCTTCCATTCCTGTGGCAGTCCTCATGAGAGCCAGTTTCATCATAGCGCTTGATGATTTTTGCGACTGCACTTGAAGAAACTTTGAAAGTTCTTCTTGAAATGTTCCATATTGACTGACCTTCATATCTTAAAGCAATGATGGACTGTCATTTCTCTTTGCTTATTTGAGCTGTTCTTGACATTATATGGACTTCTGTATACCCCCTTACCTTGTCACAACACAACTGATTGGCTCAAACACATTAAGAAAGAAAGAAACTCCTTAAGAAGGCACACCTGTTAATTGAAATGCATTCCAAGTACCTCATGAAGCTGGTTAAGAGAATGCCAAGAGTGTGCAAAGCTGTCATCAAGGCAAAGGGTGGCTATTTGAATAATCTCAAATATAAAATATATTTTGATTTATTTAACCCTTTTTTGGTTCTACATGATTCCATGTGTTATTTCATAGAAAATAGTAAAAATAAAGAAAAACCCTCGAATGAGTAGGTGTTCTAAAACTTTTGACCGGTAGTGTATGTATATACTGTTTTTATACCATCTATTGCATCTTGCCTATGCCGCTCTGTCATTGCTCATCCATATATTTATATTGATATATTCTTATTCCATTCTCTTACTTAGATTTGTGTGTATTAGGTAGCTGTTGTGGAATTGTTAGATTAGATTACTTGTTAGATATTGCTGAACTAGAAGCACAAGCACTTCGCTACACTAGCTATAACATGTGCTAACCATGTGTATGTGACCAATCAATTTTTATTTGATACCACTCCTCCAGGGAGCTAGCTTTCTTGAATTCTTTCGATTTGAGTTCGCTTCTTGCCTCAAACCTTATGCTTCTCCCTTGGTTTCATTACACTGGTGTCAGAAGTGGGATTTGTTCATGATTCTATCAGCCTGGGTACTATACTATTAGTACATCATTAACAACACTATCACAACACAATGTTACGTAGACGACACCGTGCTTCGTACCGCGAGGTTAGGGCTGTCACGCGGCTATTGCAGTCCTCCTCGCCTCTGTCCTCCCAGCTCTCCTTACTCTTCCCTTGCTCCCTGTCTCCTGGCCGGTTCATGGACAGCGTCTTCCCTCTCTCTCTCTCCTCCGGCCGGCTTGCTGACAATTTCTTACCTCGTTCAAGGACACTGGAAGACTGGAGATGAATCAGATATACAGTCGTGAAAAAGTAAGTACACCCTTTGGAAAGTGGTCTATTTTGAATCATTTTTTAAACATATTTGGACACATGGATATTTGAGCTATTTTCCAACCACATTCATTGATAAAGGGAACTCAATTTAACAAAAAATTTACTTTGAAAATGTTATGCAATTAAAATAAACCAAAATGCAGTTTCGTTATGCAGAAACAAATGTGAACACCCCTCCCTTTACCTTCACCTAAAATGGCTAAAATTAGGATCAGGCACCAAAACAGGTGCAAATTATTAGGAAATCATTAAAGAGTACCTTGGGAGAGTCCAGACTTCCATAAAGATTATAAACTTGGTCTGGTTTGGTCTTAACCATATGGGTGTTGTAACACATCATGCAAAGATCCAAATACCTATCCGAGGCCCCCAGAAGAAAGATGATTGATGCCTGTGAGTCTGGGAGGGGTTACAAATACATTTCCAAGCAATTTGAAGTACATTGTTCCACTGTCCGACGGATCATCTACAATTGGAGAAAATTCCAGACCACTGGCAATCCACCTAGGACAGGTTGTCCCACCAAATTCACCCCAAGAGCTTACTGAAAGATGCTCATAGAAGTCTCTAAAAACCCCAAGGTTTACATCAAGGGATCTACAGGCCTCTCTTGCTACAATCAATATTGAAGTGCATGAGTCAGCTGTCAGAAAGAGACTGCACCATCTTGGCCTACATGGGAGGTCAGGAAGGAAGAAGCCTCTGCTTTCAAAAAAGAATATCAAGACAAGACTGACGTTTTCCAGACAACACCTGGGTAAAGACCAAAACTACTGGAACAATGTGCTCTGGACAGATGAGTCAAAGGTGGAGTTGTTTGGCCGCAATGCCAGACGCCATCTTTGGCAAAAAACAAAACACTGCCTTTGAACAGAAGAACCTCATACCAACCGTAAAGCATGGAGGCGGTGGCATTATGGTTTGGGGCTGCTTTTCTGCCTGAGGGCCTGGCCAAGTTGCCATCATTTAGTCAACCATGTATTACATATTGTACCAGAGAATCCTTGAGGAGAATGTGAGGCCATCTGTCAAAAAGCTGAAGCTGAATCGAACATGGATCTTGCAACAGGACAATGATCCAAAACACACAAACTAATCTACAACAGAATGTCTCAAAAATAAGAAATGGAGGGTTATGGAATCGCCGAGTCAAAGCCAAGCTCTCAATCCTGTCGAAATGTTGTGGGGGGACTTGAAGCGGGTCGTGCATGCCAGAAATCCCTTGAATATAACACAGTTGAAGCAGTACTGTAAAGAAGAGTTGGAAAAAATCCTTCCAGTCAATATGAGAGACTGATAGACAGTTACAAGTAATGGCTACATTAAGTTATTTCAGCCGAAGGGAGCAGCACCAGCTACTGAAGCTAGGGGTGTACTTATTTTTTCCCACACTATGGAATTACATTTCTGTTGACTTTCGATGAATAAATGATGGCAAAGTATAATCTTTCAGTTTCATTTGTTAAATTAGGTTACCTTTATCTGTCAATAGTGTTGAAGTGAATATTACATATCCATCTGTCCAAATACTTCCTAAAAAGTCAAACTTTCCAGGGGGTGTACTTGCTTTTTCACATGACTGTAGGTAGCACAAGTTATACAGAGCAAGTTATGGAGAGCCTCTCCTGTGTGTAAGTTAATTGTTTTTTTAATGAGCTGCCTTATTGGCCAGGTCTCCCTTGTAAAAGAGGTATTCTGACATCAATGGGACTTCCTGGATAAATAAAGGCTAAAATTATAATGGATTTTTTGTAAAGTTCATATTGTTTTGCAGTGCTGTGTAGTCTCTTTCAACACAAAACTAGCCACTGAATAGAGCAGGTGCCTGACATTGCATTCAGGCACCATGTTTTTTGTACAACACTGAGTCCCTGACAGATGCACACTTCTCTCCCATAAATAGACAACTGTGTCACCTGCCCACATCCATAAGTAACAGACAGCATTCAACTATGACCCTTTACCTTTGTTCTTTCTTCTCACTCCTCTCCCCTTCTACTCTCCACTACCTGTCCAAAAACACCTGTCCCCAGCACTCAACTGTGACCTCTGACCTTTGTTTTCTTCTCTCTCTTCTCCTCTTCCTGTTTCTCCAGCTCTGCGATGCGCAGGCTCAGCGCCTCCCAATGCATTATGGGTAGGCCCAGGTCATCCTCTCCGTATGACCCCTCCTGCCACACCAACGCAGCTCCCTCCGCATCTTCATCATCATCCTCTTCATCATCTTCCTCTTCAGCCTCGTCGCTCTGTTTCTCCTCTTCCTCCGTCTCGTCGCTCTCTTTCTCCTCTCCCCGCTCCCTCTCTCTCTCCTTCTCTCCCTCCATCTCTTGTGTCAGTAGGAGAGAGTGCCAGCGTGGGTAGACTTCACTGCGCTCTGGGTTGGAGGGTTGTCTAAGATAAAGATGATATAGTTGTCTATTAATACATAATAAACATGTTATAAAGAACCATAGCAACCTACTGGTTACTAAGCTGTTATAACACCTATATTATACTACTTGGTGGTAGGCAGTGCTTAATTTGTAAATCAGGAGGTGCTGGAACCAAAAACGAGTGCGAGACGGGGGTGACCTGGGGAGCTCTGAGGTACTGAAAAAAAAAAAAGCATTTCATGCATATCATCACATTTGCGTAGTGACACAAAGCAGTAGAGTAGAGGCACTTACAGAAGTTGCACACATGGGGAAAAATGGGGTCTGGGAAAAATGTGGTATTTTATAAAAGCATTCATGCAATTCTAAATCATTTTACATGACTGGAGACATTTGCAGAATTTTTTAAAGACCATAGAAATGATCGAAATGACAGTCTACTTTGACACTGACAAACTGAGAATCTGAGATCAATAAAAATGACCTTAAATCCATCAGATGAATGGTCAGATGAAGCAGATGCTAAGCTACAGGACTGTTTTGCTAGCACAGACTGGAATATGTTCTGGGATTCCTCCAATGGCAATGAGGAGCATCTGTCATTGGCTTCATAAATAAGTGCATCGATGACGTCGTCCCCATAGTGACCGTACGTACATAACCCAACCAGAAACCATGGATTACAGGCAGCATCCGCACTGAGCTAAAGGCTAGAGCTGCCGCTTCAAGGAGCGGGACTCTAACCCAGAAGCTTATACGAAATCCCGCTATGCCCTCAGACGAACCATCAAACAGGCAGGACTAAGATCGAGTCGTACCACACCGGCTCTGACGCTCGTCGGATGTGGCAGGGTCTGCAAACCATTACAGACTACAAAGAGAAGCACAGCTGAGAGCTGCCCAGTGACATGAGCCTACCGGACGGGCTAAATTACTTATATGCTCGCTTCAAGGCAAATAACACTGAAACATGCATGAGAGCACCAGCTGTACTGGAAGACTGTGTGATCATGCTCTCCGCAGCCGATATGAGTAAGACAGACAGGTCAACATTCACAAGGCCGCAGGGCCAGACGGATTACCAGGACGTGTACTGCAAGCATGACCTCTCCCTGTCCGAGTCTGTAATACCAGCATGTTTTAAGCAGACCACCATAGTGCCTGTGCCCAAGAACACTAAGGTAACCTGTAACCTAAGGTAACTCAGATCTGTAGCCATGAAGTGCTTTGAAAGGCTGGTCATGGCTCACATCAACATTATTATCCCAGAACACTAGACCCACTCCAATTTGCATACCGCTCCAACAGATCCACAGATGATGCAGTCTCTATTGCACTCCAAACGGCCCTTTCCCACCTGGACAAAATTAACACCTATGTGAGAATGCTATTCATTGACTACAGCTCAGCGTTCAACACCATAGTGCCCTCAAAGCTCATCAATAAGTTAAGGACCCTGGGACTAAACACCTCCTTCTGCAACTGGATCCTGGACTTCCTGATGGGCCGCCCCCAGGTGGTAAGGGTAGGTAACAACACTGTGTTCAGCCCCCTCCTGTACTACCGTTCACTCATGACTGCACGGCCAGGCACGACTCCAACACCGTCATTACATTTGCCGATGATCAGCGACAACAACAAGACAACCTATAGGGAGGTCAGAAACCTGGCCGTGTGGTGCCAGGACAACAACTTCTCCCTCAACGTGATCAAGACAAAGGAGATGATTGTGGATTACAGGTAAGGAGGACCGAGCACGCCACCATTCTCATCGACGGGGCTGCAGTGGAGCAGATTGAGAGCTTCAAGTTCACTTCACTGCCACTCTCTGTTGTCATCTATGCATAGTCACTTTAATTAACTCTACCTACATGTACATACTACCTCAACTAACTGGAACCCCCCTGTATATATTGTTATTTTTACTGCTCCTCTTTAATTACTTCTTACTTTTATCTCTTATTCTTGTCCATATTGTTTTAAACTGCACTGTAGGTTAGGGGCTCGTAAGTACGCATTTCACTGTAAGGTCTACTTCGGCACATCTGACTAATAAAATGTGATTTGATCAACAGCATAGGCCTACGTATGTGGAGACACATATTGTAGGCTACAATATGAGGATGAAATTATAGTCCTAAAAATGCTATTCAGTTTCACTCACTCACCCAATGATGCGCAGTTCACTCACCGGTGATGCCCGATGCGTTCGTGCCAAAAGCCTACAGTGCATTCGGAATGTATTCAGACCCCTTGACTTTTTCCACATTTTGTTACGTTACAGTTTTTTTCTAAATTTGAATAAAACTTTTTTTTCCCTCATCAATCTACACACAACACCAATCAAATACAGGTTTCTAGAGATTTTAGCAAATGTATTAAAAATAAAGAACTGAAATGCCTTATTTACATAAGTATTCAGAGCCTTAGCTATGAGATTGGAAATTGAGGTCAGGTACATCCTGTTTCCATTGATCATCATTAAAATGTTTCAACAACTTGATTGGAGTCCACTTGTGGTTAATTCCATTGATTTGACATGATTTGGAAATGCACACACCTGTCTATATCAGGTCCCACAGTTGACAGTGCAGGTCAGAGCAAAAACCAAGCCATGATGTCGAAGAAATTGTCTGTAGAGCTCCGAGACGGGATTGTGTCACAGCATTGAAGGTCCCCAAGAACACAGTGGCCTCCATCATTCTTAAATGGAAGAAGGATGGAACCACCAAGACTCTTTCTAGAGCTGGCTTCCTGGCTAAACTGAACAATTGGGGGAGTAGGACCTTGGTCAGGGAGGTGACCAAGAACCTGATGGTCACTCTGACAGAGTGCCAGAGTTCCTCTGTGGAGATGTGAGAAACTTCCAGAAGGACGACCATCTGGAGGAAACCTGGCACCATCCCTACGGTGAAGCATGGTGGTGGCATCATCATACTGTGGGGATGTTTTTCAGCAGCAGGGACTGGAAGACTAGTCAGGATTGAGGGTGAAAGATGAAACAAAGTACATAGAGATCCTTGATGAAAACCTGCCCCAGAGTGCTCAGAACCTCAGACTGGGGCGAAGGTTCACCTTCCACCAGGACAACGACCCTAAGAACACAGCTAGACAACGAGACAAGTCTCTGAATGTCAAGACAAGTCTCTGAATGTCCTTGAGTGTCCCAGCCAGAACCTGGACTTGAACCTGATCAAACATCTCTGTAGAGACCAGTGGCGATTTTAGCTTGTACATTTAGGTGGGACAAAACAAAAAAAACATGTGGAATGCATGCCAGCAAAGCCACTACACAACACAACACTAAACAATACATTAATTACACTATAACGGTGACAAACGGTTCCCACAAACTGTTAGGGCCTACATAAAGCTGTCCCAACAGCAGAGTCCCAGCAGCAGTCCCAACACCTTACTACTGCTACACCTGGCTATCAGCGGAGCCTTGTCTGGCAGTGAAACAGTTAATTCAGCCTCATTTACTGCATTTATAAAACATAGCTGATATGGCTGACGTGCTTAAACAAATGTGGTTTCTACTGACAATTGAAATGTACAAACTATGACATAAGGGAACGTCAAGCGGATAAGAGGCAATCCGTAATTTCGATTAAGACATTAATGAGCGAGCGACGGTTGCTTTGTAATGCTTGCAGTTAGCCACTGATTCTTTCCAAACCACTTATTGTTTAATTTGCAATTTCCAACTTGTTGTGTAATGTATATGTCCAATGGCCGATGAGCACCGATACATTTTATCTATAATTTCTCTTCATTATTTATCTTCATATGACAAGGATTAAAAAGGATTTGTCAGTAGATTGTCGACTTGATTCATGTTGATAACTGCTAGCTAAGATTTTGAAAGTAAGATGTTGACATGATCAGTCCAATCAAACTACTGTACATATAATGTGATTTGACGTCATTCTAGCTGTGGCCAATGACCTTGAGCCTTCTTGGAAGGGCTCTTCTAATGTAACTCTATAGCAGGACCCAAAGGGCTTAAATGTTCGATGTCTACCCTTACTAAGGACTTAGATTTGGCCTGTGAAGTAGTGTCCCCATGAGTGACAGAACACTGAGCCAATCATGGCGCAATGCTCCTATTTTCTGCTGGCTTGCCCCACCACCACAGAAAGCACTGAGCTAGGCTGAAACACCTGAATTTTGGAGCAGCTTACTCAAGAAAACAAAAAATGTTTGTATGCGGCTTTATTAACTCAATGATATATATATATTTTTTTACATTGTTTGCAAACTGATATGTGACACGTACTAATGCCAAAATAACATGCAAAATAGGCAAGCCCCACAAAAAATGTGGAGCCCCACCTGCCCTGAATGATGGGTTGCCACTGGTAGAGACCTGATGCTCCCCAACCAACCTGACAGAGCTTGAAAGGATCTGCAGAGAAGAATGGGAGAAACTCCCCAAATACAGGTGTGCCAAGCTTGTAGCGTCATACCCAAGAAGCCTCTAGGCTGTTATTGCTGCCAAAGGTGCTTCAACAAAGTACTGAGTAAAGGGTTTGAATACATATGTAAATGTGATATTTATATTTTATATTTGTAATTAATTTGCAAAATATTCCAAAAACCTGTTTTTGCCTTGTCATAATTTTTTTTTAAATTTACCTAGGCAAGTCAGTTAAGAACAAATTCTTATTTACAATGACAGCCTAGGAACAGTTGGCAAACTGCCTTGTTCAGGGGCAGAACGACAGAGTTGTCAGCCTGGGATTCAATCTAGCAACCTTCCGGTTACTGGCCCAACACTCTAACCACTAGGCTACCTGCCACCCCAATATTATGTGGTATTGTGTGTTAGATTGATGAGGGAAAAAACAATTTAATAAATGTTAGAATAAGTATGTAACGTAATTTATTTATTTTTTAAGTCAAGGGGTCTGAATACTTTCCGAATACACTGTATATCTCACTCGTTTTACTTTGTAAAACAATATTTGGAAGTTTATCAAATATTTTGTTAGGCTAGAGCAGACAGATTAGAGACTTCTCTTTTCAGCAGGAGCCATTTGGTTTCCAACCTGTGTTTTCCCGCAAATGTATTTGAAATATTGCGAAAGGCCTGTTTTGTCTGCATGCTGTTCACTGACAGATTTGCTGCATGTTCCTGACTCTAGGCTATGTATTGTTATTGGGCTACACACAATCCACAGCTAGACTATTTTTTTTAAGACGCTATTGACCTCTGTGGCTAAATGACGGGCATTTTCATGGTGTAGTAGGCTATTCTGAATTATTTCATTATTTTCATTGAACAGACAGCAGTTATTCTATAACTTTGGCAAATGTATTTCAATTTATCAGGGGCAGTGGTGGAAAAAGCCCACAATTGTCATACTTGAGTAAAAGTAAAGATACCTTAATAGAAAATGACTCAAGTAAAAGTGAAAGTCACCCAGTAAAATACTACTTGAGTGAAAGTCTAAAAGTATTTGGTTTTAAATATACTTAAGTATCAAAAGTAAATGTAATTGCAAAAATGTGTACATTATTTTCTTTAGGATTGCAGTGAAGTAAAAGTAGAAGTTGTCAAACATATACATAGTAAAGTAAAGTACTGATACTCCAAAAACTACTTAATTTCTTATGACTGGGGGACAGTATTGAGTAGCTTGGATGAATAAGGTGCCCAGAGTAAACTGCCTGCTACTCAGGCCCAGAAGCTAAGATATGCATATTATTAGTTGGATAGAAAACAATCTGAAGTTTCTAAAACGGTTTGAATGATGTCTGTGAGTATAACAGAACTCATATGGCAGGCAAAAACCTGAGAAAAACCAGGAAGTGGAAAATCTGAGGTTTGTAGTTTTTCAACTCTTTGCCTATCCAAGATACAGTGTAAATTTGGTCCGATTGCACTTCCTAAGGCTTCCACTAGATGTCAACAGTCTTTATGACTTTGTTTGGGGCTTCTACTGTGAGACCAGAGGTCTGGCAGAATGCCATGAGCTCAGTCTCGCGTGCTCCCGTGAGAGCGACCTGCGTTCCATTGCATTTCTAAAGACAAAGGAATTGTCTGGTTGGAACATTATTGAAGATTTATGTTAAAAACATCCTAAAGATTAATTCTATACATCGTTTGACATGTTTCTACGAACTGTAATGGAACTTTTTGACTTTTCGTCTGGACCTAGTGCTCGTGCGTCATGAATTTGTGAACTAAACGCATGAACATAAAGGAGGTATTTGGACATAAATTATGGACTTTACAAAACAAACATTTATGGTGGAACTGGGATTCCTGCAAGTGCATTCTGATGAAGATCATCAAAGGTAAATTAATATTTATAATGCTATTTCTGACTAATGTTGACTCCACAACATGGTGGGTATCTGTATGGCTTGTTTTTGTGTCTGAGCGCTATACTCAGATTATTGCATGGTGTTGGCTTTTTCCATAAAGTTTTTTTGAAATCTGACACAGTGATTGCATTAACAAGAAGTATATCTATAATTCCACGCATAACACTTGTATATTTTATCAATGTTTATTATGAGTATTTCTGTAAATTAATGTGGCTCTCTGCAAAATCACAGGATGTTTTGGAAGCAAAACATTACTGAACATAACGCTCCAATGTAATCTGAGATTTTTGGATATAAATATGAACTTTATCGAGCAAAACATACATGTATTGTGTAACATGAAGTCCTATGAGTGTTATCTGATGAACATCATCAAAGGTTAGTGATTCATTTTATCTCTATTTCTGCTTTTTGTGACTCCTCTCTTTGGCTGGAAAAATTGCTGTTTTTCTGTGACTAGGTGCTGACCTAACATAATCATATGGTTTGCTTTCGTCATAAAGCCTTTTTGGGACTAACAACACCTTTATCTTTAAAATGGTGTATAATACATGTATGTTTGAGGAATTTTAATTATGAGATTTCTGTTGTTTGAATTTGGCGCCCTACACTTTCACTGGCTGCTGTCATATCGATCCTGTTAACGGGATTTTAGCTGTAAGAAGTTTAAATAGTACTTAAAAATATTTTTTCCAAAGTACTTTTTACACCACTGATCATGGGTGCCTGTCACGACTTCCGCCGAAGTTGGTGCCTCTTCTTGTTCGGGCGGCGTTCGGTGGTCGTCCTCACCGGCTTTCTCGCTGCCACAGATCCATGTTTCTTTTTTCCATTTGTTATGTCTTGATTGTACACACCTGGTTCCCATTACGTTATTATTATTTCCCTATTTAACCCTCTGGTTCTCATTATGTTTTGTGCGTGATTGTTCCTGGTCTTGTGTTAGTCTTTTGTGTTAGGGCTTGTTATCCATGCATGGATTTATTTGCCCGAGTAAAGTACGTTATTTTACTCAGTTCTGTGTCCTGCGCCTGACTCCGTCCTTACCTCTGCACAACTGACACATGACAGTGCCTCAGCTCCTCCAGAACCCTTTGCGCTATGATTAACGAAGAGGGAACTCGAATGAACTTTGAACGCTTTTATTATATTTTTTACATCGCAAAAAGTTACTTATTTTTCATGACACAAGAGGTACCGGATCCGGCCAAATACGATCCGGAATAAAACAGTCCAAAACGGAGGTGATCCTGTTCCGGCAGGATCCGGCTAAAATTAAGCACCGGTTGGCCTTCGACTTCAATTATATGCACGGAGAACATTTTACTTTAAAGAAGCTATCCACATTATTCAAATGATTATATTTTGGGACGACTTGAAGTTAGAGTTCAACAGAGGAGAGAGTTTCAGAAAGTTTGTTTTTGTTAAGCTGTAAGGTAACACATGGAATGCCTGGAAACAGAATATAGAGCGTTTCAACTTTATAATGTACCAGTGTAAGTAACTTACAGCCTCAGTTACCAGTGCGTCTATCTATGTGGCTATCCAAACTGCACTCTGAAATGTGTATAGATCAAGACAGACTGCAGAATATAATTGAAATAGAAAATAAAGACAGTTACGTAAACGCTGTTAGGGAAAAGTGTTTAAGACTGATTGATGTACGCCATAGTAACAGTAGCCTATATAGTGATAATAGGCCCAAGAGGTAGCCTAGAGAAGAAGCGAAGTAAAACAAACACGTGACACGTATCAATAGTTGTAGCCTATATGCATAATGTTTAGTTAGTCAGTGGTTGATCGTGTAACCCAATATCTATTTGGAATCGCTTACCAATTTCCCAGGGGAGTAGAAATCACAGCTTCTTGCGCTGTCAAACCGGAGGAGAGGATTCTTGTGTCCACATAACTTTCTCCCTTCCTTGAGCGAAAACTCTTCCTAGTTTCCCTTTATTCTCCTTCCTTCTTCCTGAGTTTCCACACTTTTTTTCATTCCCCTTTCCTTTATCTCAACTTCTCGCTCACTGTAACGGGAGAAGGGTGTTGAACTGCAAGATTATGGGAAGCTTGTTTACGCGGCTTTGAAGTTACAACCAGTGGCAAATGTACTTTAGTAGCCTAATGTTATAGCTGGTTAGTAGCCGAGCATATCCAAGAAATCCACGAATTCTTGCGCCAAAACAATCGAAACAAAAGCGTAAACCTTCAGGAATTTCACGGCTTTTCAGTAGGGACACAGAGAGGAGGGGTGGAGAGAGACGGGCTGAATAAGTAACGAAAATTGCCAGGTGTCGTATTTCAGTTTTCTAACAGACTACTGAAATTCAAATGGTAGAAGAAAGTAGGATTTGATTCTGTAAGTTTTAATTCTGATTAATAGGGAGATGATTACTAAGAATACAATTCACGATGTTAGTAAGCCTAAATAAAGTTATGTTCCCCCTTGTGTTAGTAGTATTTGGGACTAGTATTCTGCCAGCAGCACAAAATAATAACGTCACTCTGTATGGTAATCAGTAATCCTTCAAAATAAAAGCCTGCATTTCTAAACCTTGCAATGTGGATAACTCATTCAAAAGATATTACATTAGAATCCATGTCTATTTGTATTGTGCTTATAAATTATGTATTGCATTTGCATATGGAAACAATTACAAATGTGCTTCTAAAAACATTGATCACTATCAAAAAGTCTATGTTCAGACTGGTATGTTCACAATATTGGGTTGTAGAGCAAAAATGATTATATGTGCAGATGTAAAAGTGGGGCTGGGAATACTCAGTGAGGTCTGTAGAATCTATATGGGGTTATTTCTTGGACTGCGGTCTAAATACCCAGCAGCACTCCACTCTACCTAGTCCATTTGTCCCAATGCAATACACTGTAGGCCTATAAAAGACACATTGGCTTGTGGAGAGAGAACTATTCAATGTGCTGGGTAAAAGTGGGATTTGGATTACTCATTAGGGTCCGTAGAATCTATGTATGGTGTTATTTCATGGGGGCTGTGATCTAAATACCCTGTCTACTTCGCCCATTCCATTGGCCACAATGCAATATACTGTATTTGAATCACCAAAGACATTTTGGGCTGTAGATTAAGTATTTGTCTGAAAATAGTAAAGATTAACCCTAAGTATTTCAACTACTTAAAATAAACAGTGCAGGTTGAACCACATTAATTTACTACATTCACCAATTTCATAAAATGTCAGTTAATTCAAGGTCTAACACTATGATACATTCATTAATTTCAGTCCCCACTTTTCATGAAATGTATCAGCTTAGAAATTCATGGTTTGACATACTCTATGATACATTCATTGATTTCAATCACCCATTCCATGAAATGTGTCAATTAAAAATGCCTGCTCTGACACTCTATGATACATTCAGTCATTTGAATCACTCATTGAATAAATCCATAAAATGAGTGATGGGCACCGATATGGAACATGTTGAGTCAGGTCAAAAAGTATTGTCACGCTTGATAAAGATTAGCAAAAAAAGAATAAAATAAATAATCCAAATCCGGAGCTATATTGTATACAAAAGAAATGGGACAATTATATTATTTTATGCTAATACAATTGCTCAGATAAAGAGATCATTTTGTCATTTTTGACACTCTCTTGTTTTCAATACCTCACCTTGCGAGCATACTTATTTTTCACCATAATTTGCAAATAAATTAATAAAAAATCCTTCAATGTAATTTTCTGGATTTTTTTTCTCATTTTGTCTGTCCTAGTTGAAGTGTACCTATGATGAAAATTACAGGCCTCTCTCATCTTTTTAAGTGGGAGAACTTGCACAATTGGTGGCTGACTAAATACTTTTTTGCCCCACTGTATATAGCCAGAAGCAGGCTGTTTGACACAGTCCCCCTCCAAAACCAAATCAAAATCAAATCAAATTTATTTGTCACATACACATGGTTAGCAGATGTTAATGCGAGTGTAGCGAAATGCTTGTGCTTCTAGTTCCGACAATGCAGTAATAACCAACGAGTAATCTAACCTAACAATTCCAAAACTACTACCTTATACACAAGTGTAAAGGGATAAAGAATATGTACATAAAGATATATGAATGAGTGATGGTACAGAACGGCATAGGCAAGATGCAGTAGATGGTATCGAGTACAGTATATACATATACATATGAGATGAGTAATGTAGGGTATGTAAACAAAGTGGCATAGTTTAAAGTGGCTAGTGATACATGTATTACATAAAGATGCAGTAGATGATATAGAGTACAGTATATACATATACATATGAGATGAGTAATGTAGGGTATTAAACATTATATTAAGTAGCATTGTTTAAAGCGGCTAGTGATATATTTTACATCAATTTCCATTATTAAAGTGGCTGGAGCTGAGTCAGTGTGTTGGCAGCAGCCACTCAATGTTAGTGGTGGCTGTTTAACAGTCTGATGGCCTTGAGATAGAAGCTGTTTTTCAGTCTCTCGGTCCCTGCTTTGATGCACCTGTACTGACCTCGCCTTCTGGATGATAGCGGGGTGAACAGGCAGTGGCTCGGGTGGTTGTTGTCCTTGATGATCTTTATGGCCTTCCTGTGACATCGGGTGGTGTCGGTGTCCTGGAGGGCAGGTAGTTTGCCCCCGGTGATGCGTTGTGCTGACCTCACTACCCTCTGGAGAGCCTTACAGTTGTGGGTGGAGCAGTTGCAGTACCAGGCGGTGATACAGCCCGACAGGATGCTCTCGATTGTGCATCTGTAGAAGTTTGTGAGTGCTTTTGGTGACAAGCTGAATTTTTTCAGCCTCCTGAGGTTGAAGAGGCGCTGCTGCGCCTTCTTCACGACACTGTCTGTGTGGGTGGACCAATTCAGTTTGTCCGTGATGTGTACGCCGAGGAACTTAAAACTTACTACCCTCTCCACTACTGTCCCATCGATGTGGATAGGGGGGGGGGGGTGCTCTCTACTAACCAATATGGTTAGTAGAGACCCTACTGAGTATTTGCCACCCCACGTTAGCTGAGACAGGTAGAAACGTTTTCTCTCTACAAGCCAATATGTATCCCATGTACAGCGCAGGAGGTTGGTGGCACCTTAATTGGGGAGAACTGGCTGGTGGTAATGACTGGAATGAGTAGGCGGGATGGTAACAAATATATCAAACACATGGTTTCCAGGTGTTTGATGCCATTCCATTTGCTCCATTCCGGCCATTATTATGGGCCGTTCTCCCCTCAGCAGCCACCTGTGATGGACAGTCTATTACAGGGTATTGCATTGGGTGGCTATGGAGGGTGTGGGGAACGAAGGGGCCCTGTGAAAAGCCAGCAGCAGGCTGTGCGACACAGTCCCTCTCAAAAACAAACCATATTTGGTTAGTAGAGACCATACTGAGTATTTTCCATCCCACTCAGCAGAGATAGGTAAAAAAGTTCTCTCTACAGCCCAATATTCTCAACATACCAGTGTCAACATAGTTTTTTGTCATTATTGGTCTTCCCAAAAAAATCTGAACCATATTTTACATTTGTTTTCATAAATTACTTATTGCCTTTTCTTGTTGACACATTAAAAGTAACCACTTATTAAAACAATATTTATTTTGCAATGTTTTTATTTTGAAGGTTTCGTCATTACCATACAAACATGTCATAATTTGTGCTGGTGGCAGAATACTAATCAAGAAGTCACGCCAGAAAGTCCAACAAATTGATATGTATTTATTTAACTAGGCAAGTCAGTTAAGAACAAATTCTTATTTATAATGACAGCCTACTCCAGCCAAACCACACTGGGCCAATTGTGTGACACCCTATGGGACTCCCAATCACAGCCAGATGTAATACAGCCTGGATTTGAACCAGGTACTGTAGTGATATCTCTTGCACTGAGATGCAGTGCCTTATACTGCTGCACCACTCAATATATGACCGAGGTACTCAACAACACACTCATAAAAAATTATTGAAAGCTACAGCTATGGCCTAGGCCTACTGTAGCCCCAAAATAGTTTGACATTTTAGGTAGGCTATTTACTGTAGGCCTACTATTAACAATTACATATGCATTGTGAAAGTTTGCCTCCAACTAGTTTTTGAAATTAACCTCCGACTTGCTATGAGTTCTCCTTCGAGTCGCTATGCGTCGATACTATAAAAATGTAAATTCTTAAGCCCTTACCATGTGCAGTGTCTTGCAAAAGTATTATTTGGATTTCATGTAATGGACATACACAAAATAGTCCAAATTGGTGAAGTGAAATGAAAAAAATTACTTGTTTCCAAATATATAAAAAAATATTTAAAAAATGAAAAGTGGTGCGTACATATGTATTCACCCCCTTTGCTATGAAGCCCCTACATCAGAGAGGCAACAAAGAGACCAAAGATAACCCTGAAGGAGCTGCAAAGCTCCACAGTGGAGATAGGAGTATCTGTCCATAGGACCACTTTAAGCCGTACACTCCACAAATCAAATCAAATTTATTTATATAGCCCTTCGTACATCAGTTGATATCTCAAAGTGCTGTACAGAAACCCAGCCTAAAACCCCAAACAGCAAGCAATGCAGGTGTAGAAGCACGATGGCTAGGAAAAACTACCTAGAAAGGCCAAAACATAGGAAGAAACCTAGAGAGGAACCAGGCTATGTGGAGTGGCCAGTCCTCTTCTGGCTGTGCCGGGTGGAGATTATAACAGAACATGGCCAAGATGTTCAAATGTTCATAAATGACCAGCATGGTCGAATAATAATAAGGCAGAACAGTTGAAACTGGAGCAGCAGCACGGCCAGGTGGACTGGGGACAGCAAGGAGAGAGAGAAAGAAAGAGAGAATTAGAGAAAGCACACTTAAATTCACACAGGACACCGGATAGGACAGGAGAAGTACTCCAGATATAACAAACTGACCCTAGCCCCCCTGACACAAACTACTGCAGCATAAATACTGGAGGCTGAGACAGAGCTGGGCTTTACGGAAGAATGGCCAGAAAAAAGCCATTGCTTAAAGAAAATATATATATATATATATATTTTTTTTATTTTTTTTTTATTTTTTTTTTTATTTCACCTGTATTTAACCAGGTAGGCTAGTTGAGAACAAGTTCTCATTTGCAACTGCGACCTGGCCAAGATAAAGCAAAGCAGTTCGACACATACAACAACACAGAGTTACACATGGAATAAAGAAAACATACCGTCAATAATACAGTAGAACAAAAGAAAACAAAACGTCTATATACAGTGAGTGCAAATGAGGTAAGTTAAGGAAATAAATAGGCCATGGTGGCGAAGTAATTACAATATAGCAATTAAACACTGGAATGGTAGATCGGCAGAAGGTGAATGTGCAGGTAGAGATACTGGGGTGCAAAGGAGAAAAATAAATAAATAAATACCAGTATGGGGATGAGGTAGGTAGATAGATGGGCTGTTTACAGGTGCAGTGATCTGTAAGCTGCTCTGACAGCTTGTGCTTAAAGCTAGTGAGGGAGATGTGAGTCTCCAGCTTCAGAGATTTTTGCAATTCGTTCCAGTCATGAGCAGCAGAGAACTGGAAGGAAAGACGACCAAAGGAGGAATTGGCTTTGGGGGTGACCAGTAAGATATACCTGCTGGAGTGCGTGCTATGAGTGGGTGCTGCTATGGTGAACAGTGAGCTGAGATAAGGCGGGGCTTTACCTAGCAGAGACTTGTAGATAACCTGTAGCAAGTGGGTTTGGCGACGAGTATGAAGCGAGGGCCAACAAACGAGAGCGTACAGGTCGCAATGGTGGGTAGTGTATGGGGCTTTGGTGACAAAACGGATGGCACTGTGATAGACTGCATCCAGTTTGTTGAGTAGAGTGTTGGAGGCTATTTTATAGATGACATCACCGAAGTCGAGGATCGGTAGGATGGTCAGTTTTACGAGGGTATGTTTGGCAGCATGAGTGAAGGATGCTTTGTTGCGATATAGGAAGCCGATTCTAGATTTAATTTTGGATTGGAGATGCTTAATGTGAGTCTGGAAGGAGAGTTTACAGTCTAACCAGACACCCAGGTATTTGTAGTTGTCCACGTATTCTAAGTCGGAGCCGTCCAGAGTAGTGATGCTGGACGGACGAGCAGGTGCGGGCAGTGATCGATTGAATAGCATACATTTAGTTTTACTTGCGTTTAAGGGCAGTTGGAGGCCACGGAAGGAGAGTTGCATGGCATTGAAGCTCGTCTGGAGGTTAGTTAACACAGTGTCCAAAGAAGGGCCAGAGGTATACAGAATGGTGTCGTCTGCATAGAGGTGGATCAGAGAATCACCAGCAGCAAGAGCAACATCATTGATGTATACAGAAAAGAGAGTCGGCCCGAGAATTGAACCCGGTGGCACACCCATAGAGACTGTCAGAGGTCCGGACAACAGGCCCTACGATTTGACACACTGAATTCTATCAGAGAGGTAGTTGGTAAACCAGGCGAGGCAATCATTTGAGAAACCAAGGCTGTCGATTCTGCCAATAAGAATGTTGTGATTGACAGAGTCAAAAGCCTTGGCCAGGCCTATGAATACGGCTACACAGTAATGTCTCTTATCGATGGCGGTTATGATGTCGTTTAGAACCTTCAGCGTGGCTGAGGTGCACCCATGACCAGCTCTGAAACCAGATTGCATAGCGGAGAAGGTATGGTGGGATTCGAAATGGTCAGTAATCTGTTTGTTAACTTGGCTTTCGAAGACCTTAGAAAGACAGGGTAGGATAGATATAGGTCTGTAGCAGTTTGGGTCTAGAGTGTCACCCCATTTGAAGAGGGGGATGACCGCGGCAGCTTTCCAATCTTTGGGAATCTCAGACGATACGAAAGAGAGTTTGAACAGGCTAGTAATAGGGGTTGCAACAATTTCAGCAGATAATTTTAGAGAGAGGGTCCAGATTGTCTAGCCCGGCTGATTTGTAGGGGTCCAGATTTTGCAGCTCTTTCAGAACATCAGCTATCTGGATTTGGGTAAAGGAGAAATGGTGGGGGCTTCTGCGGGTTGCTGTGGAGGGTGCCGGGCAGTTGACCGGGGTAGGGGTAGCCATGTGGAAAGCATGGCCAGCCGTAGAGAAATGCTTATTGAAATTCTCAGTTATAGTGGATTTATCGGTGGTGACAGTGTTTCTTAGCCTCAGAGCAGTGGGCACCTGGGAGGAGGTGCTCTTATTCTCCATGGACTTTACAGTGTCCCA
Source organism: Oncorhynchus kisutch (assembly GCF_002021735.2). Taxonomy (NCBI): domain Eukaryota; kingdom Metazoa; phylum Chordata; class Actinopteri; order Salmoniformes; family Salmonidae; genus Oncorhynchus; species Oncorhynchus kisutch. Next base: position 21,210,103 of record NC_034182.2, read on the forward strand.
GAACTTTTTTGAGTTAGTACTACAGGATGCAAATTTCTGTTTGAAAAAGCTTGCCTTAGCTTTTCTAACTACCTGTGTATATTTGTTCCTGACTTCCCTGAAAAGTTGCATATCACGGGGGCTATTCGATGCTAATGCAGAACGCCACAGGATGTTTTTGTGCTGGTCAAGAGCAGACAGGTCTGGAGTGAACAAAAGACTATATCTATTCCTAGTTCTACATTTTTTGAGAGGGGCATGCTTATTTAAGATGGTGAGGAAGGCACTTTTAAAGAATAGCCAGGCATCATCTACTGACAGGATGAGGTCAATGTCATTCCAGGATACCCCGGCCAGGTCGATTAGAAAGGCCTGCTCGCAGAAGTGTTTCAGGGAGCGTTTGACAGTGATGAGGGGTGGTCGTTTGGTCGCAGACCAATTACGGTTGCAGGCAATGAGGCAGTGATCGCTGAGATCTTGATTGAAAACAGCAGAGGTATATTTGGAGGGCGAATTAGTTAGGATGACATCTATGAGGGTGCCCGTGTTTACTGATTTGGGGTTGTACCTGGTAGGTTCATTGATAATTTGTGTGAGATTGAGGGCATCAAGCTTAGTTAAAGGCATGTGGGAGACTCCCCAAACATATGGAAGAAGGTACTCTGGTCAGATTAGACTAAAATTGAGCTTTTTGGCCATCAAGGAAAGCGCTATGTCTGGCGCAAATCCAACAACTCTCATCACCCCGAGAATACCATCTCCACAGTGAAGCATGGTGGTGGCAGCATCATGCTGTGGGGATGTTTTACATCGGCAGGAACTGGGAAACTGGTCAGGGTTGAATGAATGATGGACGGCACTAAATACAGGGAAATCATTGAGGGAAACCTGTTTCAGTCTTCCAGAGATTTGAGACTGGGCCGGAGGTTCACCTTCCATCAGGACAATGACCCTAAGCATACTGCTAAAACAACACTCGGGTGGTTTAAGGGGAAACATTTAAATGTATTGGAATGGCCTAGTCAAAGCCCAGACCTCAATCCAATTGAGAATCTGTGGTATGACTTAAAGATTGCTGTACACCAGCGGAACTCATCCAACTTGAAGGAGCTGGAGCAGTTTTGCCTTGAAGAATGGGCAAAAATCCCAGTGGCTAGATGTGCCAAGCTTATATCGAAATACCCCAAGAGACTTGTAGCTGTAATTGCTGCAAAAGGTGGCTCTTCAAAGTATTGACTTTGGGGGGGTGAATAGTTATGCATGCTCAAGTTTTCTGTTTTTCTGTCTTATTTCTTGTTTGTTTCACAATAAAAATATTTTGCATCTTGTCACACCCTGGGGCCTGTTGCACAAAAGTAGAATTAAGACATCCGGGATAAATGACTCAGCTGAGCTGAGCGTCCAGGCTTAATTGGTTGCACAAAGACCAAGCCAGGATGAGCAGACACGGATTCATTAAGCCAGGTGAAACCAATCCTGGATAGGTGCGCGCTCACGGCTCACTCAAATAGACCCCGCCACAGATCACAGATTAACTGATTTACCATGGCAACTAGAGCCGCGTACTTTTCCCCGTCGGAAGCACAAATCCTCATGGAGGCATACGAGGAGGTAAAATATATAATTAAGAAGAAAGGCAACACCGCCACAGTGATAAAGCAAAGAGAAAAAGCGTGGCAAAGTATTGCAGACCGCCTGAATGCGTAAGTAGTGCACAATTACACACTCACCGCTCCGCTGAAACATCACAATTACAATTCAAATATTTAATTCACATCTCCAAAAATGCAGTTGTACTGTAATTATGAAACGGTTAAATTTTTTATTGAAATGCACTGCAGATATGAGTGAAATTGTGTAAAGTAACTCCATCACACTGTATAAAGCTATGATACATTTTTAGATATTTTTACTGAAAACAAGACAAAAATACCAAGTAATTTTTTGCAGTGTGACTCCATTAAATGTGTGTGTGTGTGTGTGTGTAGATTAAACATGAACGGGCCAAAACGGACATGGCAGCAGGTCAAAATCAAATACAAGAACATTCTGCAGAATGGTATGGTCCCTGACTAATATTTAACAAAGCACAAGCATATATTGTACCCAGAAGGTGCCTGCTCACACATTGTCTGTACTGTTTTAGCAGTGAAAAAGAATACCCACAGACAAGGCACGGGTGGTGGGTCACCAAAGGCTGACCTTACCCCAGCAGAGGACATGGCCTTGGAGCTAAATAAAGGCAGGCCCGTCTTAGAGGGGATCCCTGGGGGGAAAGAGACGAGCATAGGTTCCTCCCAAGATGCCACCCGCTTCATTCAAGGTATGTCCTTCCATCTCTACATGGGATACAACCACATTCATATTGAATCAATTTTGTCTGAGTTTGGTTTACCTATTGCCTTGCAGTGTCTGGCAGCACTGTGTTCCTGTTAGAGCCACCAGCACAAGCACCAGACGATGCTGATCCAGTGAGTACTCCATCAAAGGCATACTCTAGGCCTGGCATGTCTTGTCTACTAGCTTCAATATGAATCCGATTAAATGTGATGGGGTGAAGGCCCCAGTGCAGCAGCAACAGCACATGATGGAGACGATGATGAGGAGGAGACCATCTCTCTGGATTCCAGAAGGCATGAGGTATCATGTTAAGACTGTGAAAGTACTATTTACTCTACAATGGTGAGGAGTCCTCATCAAAATCAAAAAATCTAATTTCTTTTACAGGACCCAGATGCTATACAGTGGGAAAACCAGCCTGGCAACATAGTGCGTATTAATAAAAGGACACCACATCCTGCCAAATTCCAGCTGCGCTAATTGTATTGTGTTCACAGAGCTCACAAGCTATCAGAAAGTTGTATGGCAACCACCTCCGGCGCCAAATAGAACTGGCAGACATAGACATTCAGTACAAGAAGAAAAAGATGGAAAATCTTGCACTGGAGTTCGAAATAAAAAAGAGGACAATTAGGAAACTGGACCTTGAAATAAAAAAACTTGAGAGGGAGGTGAGATATGCCTTCAATGTACACTGTATGCTAACTGTAACACAAATGTATTAATCATTATTTTTCTTTCCTCCCCCAGCTCCAAGAAGATGACACAGCTCAAAATAAAAATTAGGTATATTCTCGTAAAGTCAAGTGAGCCATGACATATGAGCTCTTATTGTGAGCACACAGGACGGTGGCATCTTTCTAAGTTTTTTTTGAATTTTCCCAGCAATCAGTACAACCAAGTCATCGTTATAAGGCATCGCCCTCTTTTGCCCACCCCCCCAGCACCAGGTGTGGCCACTAGCCTATATGAAGGCCCAAAATTGTGTGTTCCTTTCTGCTCTGACAATGGCATGCCCATTCGTGCGAGATGTGGTGGATGAAGAAGCACTTGTGCTGAGGAGAGCCTTCAGGCGAGAAAGGGTCTTCAGGGACCGGTTGGACCCACTGGCCTTCCCTGATGACCATCTATATGAAAGATACAGGTTTTCTGCAGATGGCATCAGGTATCTATGCAGACTACTGGGTCCCAGGATTAAGCACCGCACTGCACGGAGCCATGCACTGAGTGTGGAGCAAATGGTTTGTGTGGCCTTGCGCTTTTTTGCTAGTGGAGCCTTCCTGTACTCAGTGGGGGATGCAGAACAGCTGAACAAGGCCACAATTTGCCGCACAATAAGGAGTGTGTGTCTGGCTATCAAAGCATTAGCAGATGTCTTCATCTCCTTCCCTGGCCACAGAAGACTCTGTGACATCAAAGAGGAGTTCTATAGGATTGCAGGTAAGAGGATCTACAAATTACAGGACAACTGTTAACACATAGTAGGATACTCATTACTTTGTGTGACAGGTTTCCCCAATGTCATTGGTGCAGTGGACTGCACACACATAAGGATAAAAGCCCCCTCAGGTGCCCATGAGGCCGATTTTGTGAATAGGAAATCCTTTCACAGCATTAATGTTCAGGTGAACATAACTTTTTGATATTGTCCATTGACGAACACTCTGCATTGCCAGTGATGTGCATTGATTGGTGTAATATTCCTCATCTTATGATTTCCGATGGTCTGCAATGCTGACTGTGTGATCAGCAATGTTGTGGCAAAATGGCCTGGCTCAGTCCATGACTCCAGAATCTTTCGGGCCTCTGAAATCTATCAGTGCCGGGGCGCTGAAATCTATCACAAGGTAAGCCACACAACCCCTATTTATAACCATCATGGCTGTGTCAAGAATATCACTGTGTTTATGAGGTAGTAATGATGAGATTGTGTTGACAGGTGAATTCTCTGGTGTGTTGCTGGGAGACAGGGGGTATGGCTGCCAGCCTTTTCTCCTGACACCTTTCACAGACCCCCAGGAAGCACAGCAGGCCTACAACCATGCCCATGCCAGGACCAGGGCCAGAGTTGAAATGACCTTTGGCCTCCTGAAGGCACGCTTTCACTGCCTTCACAAATTAAGGGTCAGCCCTGTTAGGGCATGTGATATTACTGTGGCTTGTGCTGTCCTCCACAATGTGGCCTGCCTGAGGAAGGAGAGGGCCCCCAGAGTGCCACCAGCCATGGACTGGGACAATCCGGCAATCTTCCCTGATGACGACAGTGGTCGGCTGCTGAGGGACCAATATGTGTTGAATTATTTTAGTTAGTATGTGTGCTTTCAATTTTGGTTAAATATGTCCTGCGGTGGCAGAGGAATTTGGTTTTTTTTGGGTTCGTTTTTTGACGAATTTGGCCTCTTATGATGTTTGTGCGGTATACTGTGTGTAATACAAGGCTGCAGGGAGGCTACTGCATCCATTCATTTGTCTGTTCAGTTGATGTGTATGGATTTGTCCTGCATTTATTTTAGTGTGCAGACATGCAGGGTGTGTTATATACAGACCTTTGAATGTGTATGTATCATTTTGTATAATATGCTTGGATTCTGTGCTTTCCATCTTGTAGAGTCAATGTGACTTCAGTTTCGAAAGGAGCTGATGGTTTACCTGCTTTGTTTTGTCCTTATTCAATAAAGGAACATAATGTTACACATTGTGTTTTTATATTCATATGGAATGTGTATTTGTTTATATGACAGAGTACTAGGGCCACACTGAAGAAAAAAGTCATACATTTATGAGGCTGGTTCTTTCTGCAGAAAAGCTACATATTGTTTTTACAGTTTTGATACTTATGACAATGTGATACTTAATATTCTGGCACATCAGCATGTCTTTGTTTATGAAACCATACTGAAGTACAATTTCACGAAATGCCCCACATCTGTCATTTTAACAACTGTCCTCCTTTAAAACAACTGGTTACAATATTATAACTTGTGTTTTTTTTCCCCTCTGTGGCCCTAATATTCTATCATTTTATATATAGCCTTATAGTCTATAGGAAACTGTAAATTATCTAATGATAGCAACATCATCTAAAAATCATTTTTTATCCAAAATCATTGAAATTAATGATCACAAACGTTTAAATAATAACAGTGGGTCTAGTTATATGTGATAACAATGTATAGTGAGCAGTGAAATAACTATTGGTTTCCATTTGTGGTGACTGCTGACTGACATTAGGGATGAGATTAAATAGATCCTGGAATTTAGCCTGGTCTGGAGCAGGCTAGCTCCACAGAATAAATCTCCATGGTAATTTATACCATAACGTATCCTCCTGCCCCCTATCCATCTTTAGTGCAACCGGATTACGGATCAATTGAGCCAGGATCACCAAGATATCCTGGCTTAATCCCTTATCCTAGTTTTGTGCAACAGGCCCCAGGGTGTGACATGGGGTTATTTTGTGTTGTGTTGTGGTATTGGGGTTTTAGTAGGTATTGGGATTGTGGCTGAGTAGGGGTGTCTAGCATAGTCTATGGCTGCCTGAGGCAGTTCTCAATCAGAGTCAGGTGATTCTCGTTGTCTCTGATTGGGAACCATATTTAGGTAGCCTGGGTTTCACTGTGTGTTTGTGGGTGATTGTTCCTGTCTCAGTGTTTTGTATTTCACCAGATAGGCTGTATAGGTTTTCACGGGCCGTTTTTTTTTGTATTGATCGTGTTTTGTCTTCATTAAACATGTATCGAATTAACCACGCTGCAGTGGTAGTCATTTTTGTGTAAGTCAAATGATACAAACCCCCCAAAAATCCATTCTAATTCCAGGTTGTCAGGCAACAAAATAGGAAAAATGCCAGGGGAGGTGTATACTTTCGCAAGCCACTGTACCTATGTTTGTCCCCTGTTGTTGCGTACCTTTCTTTGTTTGCTGAAAAACCATATTTTGATAATTTAGAATTTTGAGAATCTCAACAAGGAATCAGTCCATGGTTGTATTTGATTAACATTTTATTAATAAGTATCCCACTGGGCAAAAATGTCCATTCAACATCTAGTTTTGATTTATATTCGGTTGAGTTGTCAACTAACGTGAATTCTACATGAAATCAACAACAAATGTCACCATTTAATTTAGGTTAAAAGCTGAGTGAGCATTTTTTTAAATGCCCTTACATTGATTACTTTTTCCAAATCCAATCAGTTAATTCACATCGTCGCTTAGATTTATTTGGTTGAAATTATGTGGAAACAACGTTGTTTCAACCAGTTTCTTGCCGGGTTGGATGAATTTCAGAAAAAAATTGGGTCAAAATTGAATTACCATTAAAAAATATATATAATAAAAAAATAAACATCTGTCTGTTATATGCCACGTTGCTCGTAAAAATGTGGAATTTTCAGGGCTTCCTGAGTGGCGCAGCAGTCTAAGGCACTGCATGGCAGTGCTTGAGGCATCACTACAGCCCTGGGTTCAATTCCAGGCTTTGTCACAGCCGACTGTGACTGAGAGACCCATGAGGTGGGTTAGGGAAGGGTTTGGCTGGCTGGGATTTCCTTGTCCCATTGCACTCTAGTGACTCCTTGTGGCAGGCTGGGCACCTGCAATTTGACCCCGGTCTCCAGTTGGATGGTGTTTTCTCTGGCATTGTATTAAGCAAGCAGTGTGTTAAGAAGCAGTGTGGCTTGGCAGGGTTGTGTTTCGGAGGACAAACGGCTCTCGACCTTCGCCTCTCCCGAGTCCTTAGGGGAGTTGCAGCGATGGGACAAGACTGTAACTACCAATTGGGTAAAAGTATAAAAAATACATTCTGAAATTTCTGACATGCTAACTGGTACATAGCACGTGTATAATTACAAACAGTTAGCAAGTATTTCCTAGTTCCAACTAGCACATGAACACGACATAAGCTAGAGATATCTGTGTTTTTGCATGGGCTGCATCTCAATCCACTGCATCTGTCTGTTGGCCTTCCTCATCTGCGGTGGAAGGTGGCAGAGCTACAGCGGTGTTGGTCAGACCAGTCATCCCGAAAATCGGACTTCTCACAAAAACGTCTGAACGGTTTGGCGTACACACTAATATGACCCATATATGGAAAGATTAGACTCTCACAAACACGATGGTGTTCTGTGTTCCCCCCCCCCCCCCCAAAAATGAATGGAAGTGAATAGGGAATTTCTACGTCAAAGGTATACGGGGAGTTTTCTTGTATCTCTCAGATATAGGACAGACACTTCAAAACATACTTCCTTTTGACACATTTTTTAACCTTCTCGTTTTCCACATATGAATCTGTTATTCAAAGTGTTTCTATGGGCTTATAGCAGTAAGGCCAAATGCAATGTTTCATCAAATCAATTTGTATATCGGTCCGCTAATTAAGTCTAGTAAAGCCCCAGTGCACTACTTTTTTGTTGAAAAAAAAAGCACTAAAAATTATGAATTGCCTGTGTTATAGACTGCTATATTGGTCACTAATACAGGACTAGTAAAGGCACAGTGCACTACCATTGTGAAAGAATTTTACAAAACTTTAAAAAATATATTATTCAGAGGGTGCAGCACCTCTACAATCCATGTCTATGGTAATGGAGATGATTTACAATGTTTTGTGTGTGTGAACCCACACATGACACGAGAGGAACACACACAGTTCAGCCCATTTATATGCCTAAAGATATGGGCAATTCCTGAAGTCATACTCAATTCTGTGTGCTTACACTCCACTCTTGTGGCCAAACCAATACACCACAACCTCCTTTGACATTTACTTGGTATTTTCTCCTGATAAATTATCCTCTGTAAATATATGAATTATTCAATATAATATACATGTAATATGATATGACTCTGTATGACAGGTAAGACGGAAAGAGAGAGAGGAGAGAGAGTGAAAGTAAGGAAAGGGAGAGAGAGAGAAACAGAGGGAGAGTGAGTATTATGAATTCCCTTTACCTCACAACCCTTTCAAGTTGCACACTCCACTCCCCATCCCCCAGAAAAAGAGCCTGAGATTTTAGGCCAGGTGTTCCATAAACCATCCTCTCAATCTCTCTCTGACTTGTGTGAACTTGCCTAAATTAGTTGCTAGGGCAGTTGCTAGGTAAGTTGTTTCGTGGGGGTGTACACCCTTCTAACCCCCCAGGTCACACACTTTTCTGTCTCCTTCAAGCAGTGGCAGAGAGAGCTGTAAAGCTCCTAAACCTCGGCTCTGCCCATCACATCTGGATTCGTTTCTCTGGACTAGGTTGGTGTGTATGGAAGCATTTTGCTGCCGAAACTCAATTGGAAATGCAAGTGGCCAAATCAAAAATCAATAGCAAGTTTGCAAATCCTTTTCCTAAATTTGGTATGCATTTTGTGGCACAATTCTAATTGAAATGCAAAAAAAATATCATTTTCATAATTGAGTATGCATTATGTCTGCCAATTTGAAAAATAAATAACAGTGTGTTTGATATTTCATTTCCATGGTACTATCCAGTACAATGCTGACATTTAAAAATCAAATGGAAATGCTTAAATTACAAATCATTACTGGTCCGTGTAAGTTTAGATTTCTGAGTCAAAAAGGAAAACGGCAATTTTTATTTTTGTTTCTGAATTTGGAAAACAACTTTTTTTTCTCATTTATTCTGTAAAAAATTGGACATGGAATAATGGAAAACAAATAAAAACAAAAAGTATTTAAAAAAATATGTTTTTGTTTTGTTCATACCCGGAAGTACACAACTCCTCATATAATATTCACAGGAGTGTGTTTACATGCTAGGTTGGCAGCACAAAGAAAGGATTAGTCTGTGTGTGACAGGAAGATACAAATAGCTAAGATGCAGAACTTATTATTGAAGTTAGCATGCCAATAGAACAAACTCAATAACAACTGAATAAAGTTCTTGCACTAGCTGTCTAGCTAGCACTACTACTAGCTGTCTAGCTAGCACTACTACTAGCTGGCTAGCTAGCACTACGACTAGTGTTAGGGTTGCGTCAATCGAATCGCGTATCAGGATAAATATGACAATGAGTCACCGCATTGTATGCTATGTATTTTTTATTAGCTAAGTGGTAAATGCAATTTTCGTATATACGGGCTCTCTGTCACACCTCGCAGGGCAAACAGAGAACTGACTTGTTCCTGACAAAGATATTATAATATACTCTGATGACAGAAGTGTAGTTCCTGCTTCCGAGCCGCCCTGTCAGAGTAGAGACTGGGCGTGGTTTAAACTCACCCAGCCTAATCCTTGATTGTTGGCGCACAGGTTGGTCCCAGCCTCCTAGGCGCTTCAGCGGTCAGTCGTAGTTGTGTAGAATATACAGTTATCAGGCACCTGGCTCCTGTTATCTAACAAAGACCGTTTGTTCTCGCAACTCTTATGTTCTGAATGTGCCCCCACAACTCATGCACAGTTCCTGTCTTCATGTTATTCTGTTTTTCCATCATGAGAAAGGCCCATGGCCCTGAAACTGTTAACAATGTCTCAAGTCAGCTATGTTGCATATCACATACATCCACACAAGCCAACAGCAGATAATATTCAATCACATATATGGTAACGGGCTATAGTGCATAACACAGAATCCTCACACTAGCTGGCTAGCTAGCACAAACACTAGCTGTTTTTAGGCTGTCCTGGCATCAACAGCCAGTGTGAAACCTCACAGAAGAAGAACTGCCAGTGTGTGAGAATTTTGCGGGAAGGACATGGGGATCTAATAGTAGCTAGCTAATATGGCTAATTGACTATTACATGTATCTAGCTACCGGTAGGTTAGATAGCTAGCCAGTAGCTATCTGGCTAGCTGGCTAAGAAGAGGCACTACTGGCTAACATTACTGGCTAACGTTAGCTATGCTAGTGAACTGGTACTGGCTAGCATAGCTAGCTAGCTAGCTAGCTTCACAACAAGACACCATTGTGGAACACCTTTAGGTACAGCCTTTTTTTCTTGTAGTTTCACATTTGGAAGGTGGATAACTAGCAATTAGCTGGATTACTAGCTTGCATGGTTATTTATGTTCTATCAGATAGTGCATCATTGTTTGCAAGCTAAAGTTACTCTAAAGGGGATCACTAAGGGTATCTAGCTTTTAAAAACAAAGGACTTATCTGAAAGCATTTCATCAGACTATATAGTGTAACGTCACATGTACAATATAATATTTTGTTTCTTATTTTGGCCAGCTCTCACACTGAGTTCCAGATGTGGCTACAGAAGAGTAGTGGCAGAGAACACTGCAGGGCATTTTCCCTGAGCAATGAGCAAATGTAGGACATGTACAATCCCATATTAGATACTACTACTTGGATAGGTAAGAGGCAGAAGGTGCAAGCATAAAGGTAGATACTGTGTACAGTATGCTTGCAACTTTAACAGTATTCAGTCAATGAAAGGCTTTACTGCTCAAGAAAATATGGTGTCACAGTACTGAAGGGGAAGAGCAGGCAGGTGAACTTCCTATCTCTTGTGGGGATACCCTGATGGTGCCATGACAAACAGTTGATGTTGGAAGTTTACATACACTTAGGTTGGAGTCATTAAAACGCGTTTTTCAACCACTCCACAAATTTCTTGTTAACAAACTATAGCTTTGGCAAGTCAGTTAGGACATCTACTTTGCACATGACAAACTTTTTTCCAACAATTGTTTACAGACAGATTATTTCACTTATAATTCACTGTATCACAATTCCAGTGGGTCAGACGCACCTCGGGTGATGGAGTAGCCACTATTAAGCACGAAAAATGAGTGATGTAGGCAAAAACAGTGGCAGTGATAGCCATGGAGAAGGAGCAGCTTCCAACCAAGAAATTATTGATAAAAAGGGTTCAACTGTTTCAGTTATTTGGAAGTGGTTTGGCTTTTTGAAGTCTAACAAAGAGCAGAGCAATGTTTTTGCAAATTGTGCCGTAGACAGGTGGCTACCAAGTCTAGTAATACGACAAACCTTTTTCACCATTTCAAGCAAAATCACTCTTTGGAACGTGCAGAATTTTTGAGTTTGCGCCACGGTATTGATAAACGCTCCTCAAGCACCAGCCAATCTAGGGATGTTTGCCAGAAGCAGTAAACACTGACAGAGTTTATGCCCTACAAGCAAACATCGAAAAGACACAAAGACATAAGTGCTATTATACATTGCATTGCTGAGGCCATGCTACCAATTAGCAAAGTCAAAAAGGAAAGTTCCAAGAGGCTTATCAATTTAATTGACCTCAGGTACGTACTCACTGGCCACAAACATTTATCTCACACCGCACTGCCTAAACTCTACACCGAGTGTAGGGAAAAAGTTGAGGAACGGCTCAAGACAGATTTGACGTATTTTGCTACTACTACCGATCTGTGGTCTAGTCGCACATCAGAGCCTTATATTAGTGTCACTATCCACTATATTGACAAAGAGTGTAATCTTCTAAATAAATCCATTCAAACATACTCTCCCAACAACCACACGAGTGAAGCTATAGCAGAGGGGCTCATTGACACTTGCCTCCTGGGGACTAAGTCAAAACAGACACGTCAGCATTACAACAGATAGTGGTGCGAACCTGTTTTGGACATCGTCTGCACTTGGCCAATGGTAAGTAACCTTGTCAATTGTGTATATTGAAGTGATTGGTTAGATTAAACTAAATGTGCATTTTCTTTCATCAACTGATTATGTTAAATATTACATTTGTACATAACTGAAGAGATTATTGTTATTTTAAAATTTTATTAAAATCTCTTGATTTCTCTAAGAGAGAGTAGGTAGAGACAAACGGGTAGATCGAGCAATTGGAGTGTGTAAGAAAGCGGTAGGTGCCTTTTCCTATTCGTGGAAAAAGAAGAGAGACAGTTGTTCAAAAAGAACACAACCTACCCCAGCACAAGTTGGTGACAGAGTCGCCTACCAGGTGGGGATCACATCAAAAGATGGGGCAAAGAGTAATGGAGCAGGAGAAAGACATTTCACAGGTCTTGTCCAGTTACAAGAAGACCCGGCACTTAGCTCCCGCCTATACAGATATAGATGTTCTTGAGTCCATCAACCAGGCATTGACCCCACTCCTCGAATTCACAGATGTCTGGTGAGTCTTATGTCAGTGTGTCTTACCTGAAGCCAGTACGACACCTGTTCAATACAGAGGTCATGAAACCTGATGATGGTGAAACAGAGCTCACCCAAACCATCAAAACATTAGTCATGGACTATCTGAATGAGAAATATGATGACCTAGCCACCTCCTGGACATAGCCTTGTTGGTCAACCCTCGGTTTAAAACACATTAGATCAAAGAGGAGAAGGTGGGCCACATAAAAGTGAGAGCTGTCTCAGAGGGACATGAAAACCCAAGCCCAGTGTAACAGTATAACTTTAGACCGTCCCCGGGCGAAAACCAGGGACCCTCTGCACACATCAACAACAGTCACCCATGAAGCATCGTTACCCTTTGTTCCACAAAAGCCAGAGCAAGGGGAACTACTCTCTTTTTTTCAAAAAGCCATGCTCCACCACCACAGGTCTTACTGAAATCCTGCTGGTAGAAAAGGGACTCAGCTGCTACCTTCAGTCTTCTGATGCTGACAGTGCAACCAATCCACTGGACTGGTGGAAGATCCACAAAAAAAACTTTCCCGAAGTCAGCCACCTGGCAAAGCACTACCTGTGCATTCCTGCAACCAGCTCCCCTTCAGAGTGTGTTTTTAGCACAGGTGGCAACATGGTGATCTGCCATAGGGCAGCTTTAAAGCCAGAGACCGTAGACAGACTTGTCTTTCTTGCTTGTACCGTAAGACAACTACCCCAACTTCAACTGTGATGCACCATTAGTCTAACAGTTATAATGTATGTTGACTTGCACTATTTGTTTTTAAATTTCTTGTTGAACTTTTTTTTAAAGTGGAGTTAATGTTATTTGTGAGTTCTTCTACTTCTGACAATAAATAAGAAACATTAAAGCCTTTGGGTTTGTTCAGGGCAGGCTTGAGTCTGAAGCAGAAATTAACCTTAAAAGGTCAAACATGATTTGATTAAAATTGTGATAATTATAATTAAAGCTAGAGACAGTAGACAGACTTGTCTTTCTTGCTTGTAACTTGTAAGACAACAACTACCCCAACATAAACTGTGATGTGCCATTAGGCTAACAGTTATAATGCATATTGACTTGCACTATTTTATTTTAAATGTTTTTATTTCTTGCTCATGACTTGGAAGGGTTTACCTTTTAAACTTAATGTGATTAATATTGTGATAATTATCGTTATCGAATGAAAACCTATATATCGTGATTATTTATTTGCCATATCACCCAGCCCTACACTGAGTGTATAAAACTTTAGGGAAACCTGCTCTTTCCATGGCACAGACTGACCAGATGAATCCAGGTGAAAGCTATGATCCTGTATCGATGTCACCTATTAAATCCACTTCAAACAGTGTATTTGGAGGGGATTAGAAAGGTTCAATAAGGACTTTTAAGCCTTGAGACAATCAAGACATTGATTATATACAGTATCAGTCAAAATTTTGGACACACCTACTCATTCCAGATTCTTATTATTTGTACTATTTTCTACACTTTAGAATAATAGTGGAGAAATCAAAACTATGAAATAACACATATGGAATCATGTAGTAACCAAAAAAGTGTGAAACAAATCAAAATATATTTTATATTTGAGATTCTTCAAAGTAACCACCGTTTGCCTTGACGACAGCTTTGCACACTCTTGGCATTCTCTCCACCAGCTTCATGAGGTAGTCACCTGGAATGCATTTCAATTAAAAGGTGTGCCTTGTTAGAAGTTAATTTGTGGAATTTCTTTCCTTCTTAATGCGTTTGAGCCAATCAGTTGTGATGTGACAAGGTAGGGGTGGTATACAGAAGATAGCCCGATTTGGTGAAAGACCAAGTAGATATTATGTCAAATACAGCTCAAATAAGCAAAGAGAAACGACAGTCCATCGTTACTTTAAGACATGAAGTTCAGTCAATCTTGAAAATTTCAGGAACTTGGAAAGTTTCTTCAAGTGCAGTCACAAAAACCATCAAGTGCTATGATGAAACTTGCTCTCATGAGGACTGCCACAGGAAAGGAAGACCCAGAGTTACCTCTGCTGCAGAGGATAAGCTCATTAGAGTTACCAACCTTAAAAATTGCAGCCCAAATAAATCCACTGGTTCAGAGGAGACTGTGTGAATCAGGCTTTCATGGTCGAATTGCTGCAAATAAACCACTATTAAAGGACACCAATAATAAGAAGAGACTTGATTGGGACAAGAAACACAAGCAATGGAGATTAGACCAGTGGAAATCTGTCCTTTGGTCTGATGAGTCCAAATTTGAGATTTTTGGTTCCAACTGGCATGTCTTTGTGAGATGCAGAGTAGGTGAACGGATGATCTCCACATGTGTAGTTCCCACCGTGAAGCATTGAGGAGGATATGTGCTGGTGTGGGGGTGCTTTGCTGGTGACACTTGGTGATTTATTTAGAATTCAAGGCACACGTAACCAGCATGGCTACCACAGCATTCTGCAGCAATACGCCATCCTATCTGGTTTGCGCTTAGTGGGACTATCATTTGTTTTTCAACATCTCCAGGCTGTGTGTATTTGTCCAGAAGAAGAGTGATGGTATTTTATTAGGATCCCCATTAGCTGTTGCAAAAGCAGCAGCTACTCTTCCTGGGGTCCAACGCAAAACATGAAACATAATACAGAATGACATAATACAGAACATAAATAGACAAGAACAGCTCAAGGACAGAACTACATAAATGTTTTAAAAAGGAACACGTAGCCTACATATGAATGCATACACTGGGCCAGACGGATTACCAGGACGTGTACTCAAAGCATGCACGGACCAACTGTCAAGTATCTTCACTGACATTTTCAACCTCTCCCTGACCGAGTCTGTAATACCTACATGTTTCAAGCAGACCACTATAGTCCCTGTGCCCAAGGAAGCGAAGGTAACCTGTCTAAATGATTACTGCCCCGTGGCACTCGTGTCGGTAGCCATGAAGTGCTTTGAAAGGCTGGTCATGGCACACATCACCAGCATCCTCCTAGACACCCTAGACCCATCCCATTTCGCATACCGCCCCAACAGATCCACAGATGACGCAATCTCAATCGCACTCCACACTGCCCTTTCCCACCTGGACAAAAGGAACACCTATGTGAGAATGCTGTTCATTGACTACAGCTCAGCATTCAACACCATAGTGCCCACGAAGCTCATCACTAAGCTAAGGATTCTGGGACTAAACACCTCCCTCTGCAACTGGATCCTGGACTTCCTGACGGGCCGCCCCCAGGTGGTAAGAGTAGGCAACAACACGTCTGCCACGCTGATTCTGTACTTAGTCCCCTCCTGTATTCTCCACTGCGTGGCCAAACACTACTCCAACACCATCATTAAGTTTGCTGACGACACAACAGTGGTAGAATGATGAGATGGCCTATAGGGAGGAGGTCAGAGAACTGGCAGTGTGGTGCCAGGCCAACAACCTCTCCCTCAATGTGAGCAAGACAAAGGAGCTATTTGTGGACTACAGGAAAAGGTAGGCCGAACAGGCCCCCATTAACATTGACGGGGCTGTAGTGGAGCGCGTCGAGAGTTTCAAGTTCCTTGGTGTCCACTATCATGGTCCAAACATACCAAGACAGTCGTGAAGAGGGCACGACAAAAACTTTTCCCCCTCAGGAGACTGAAAATATTTGGCATGGGTCCCCAGATCCTCAAAAGATTTTGGCGCTCCGGTACCGCTTGTCATGCGGTAGCAGAGAAAACAGCCCTCTGATTACAATTAAGAGCAAAATGTTCCACTCTGTTCTGGGCCAGCTGCAGCTTAACTAGGTCTTTCCTTGCAGCACTGGACCACACGACTGGACAATAATCAAGATTAGATCAAACTAGAGCCTGCAGAACTTGCTTTTTGGAGTGTTGTGTCAAAATAGCAGAGCATCTTTTCATTACGGACAGACCTCTCCCCATCTTTACAACCATTGAATCTATATGTTTTGACCAATCTAAAGTAACGCCAAGTAATTTAGTCTCATCAACTTGTTCAACAGCCACACCATTCATTACCAGATTCAGCTGAGGTCTAGAACTTATGGAATGATTTGTACCAAATACAATGCTCTTTGTTTCAGAGATGTTCAGTACCAGTTTATTACTGGCCACCCATTCCAAAACAGATTGCAACTCTTTGTTAAGGGTTTCAGTGACTTCATTAGCTGTGGTTGCTGATGCGTATATGGTTGAATTATCAGCATACATGTGCACATGCTTTTTTTATGCCAGTGGCAGGTCATTGGTAAAAAATAGAAAAGAGTAGAGAGCTGCCCTGCGGTACACCACACTTTACATGTTTGACATTAGAGACGCTTCCATTAAAGAAAACCCTTTCAGTTCTATTAGATAGATTGCCATATCGTGGATTCAGAGCTGAGGTTGAAAAGCCATAACACACGTTTTGTCAACAACAGGTTATGGTCAATAATATCAATGGCTGCACTGAAATCTAACAGTACAGCTCCCACAATCTTCTCATGATCAATTTCTTTCAACCTATCATCAGTCATTTGTGTCAGTGCAGTACATGTTGAGTGCCCTTCTCTATAAGCATGCTGAAAGTCTGTTGTTAATTTGTTTACAGAGAAATAGCATTGTATTTGGTCAAACACATTTTTTTCCAACAGTTTGCTAAGAGCTGGCAGCAAGCTGATAGGTCTGCTGTTAGAAACAGTAAAGGCCGCTTTACCACTCTTGGGTAGCGGAATTACTTTGGCTTCTCTCCAGGCCTGAAGACAAAGACTTTTCTCTAGGCTCAGATTAAATATATGACAGATAGGAGTGGCTATAGTGTCAGCTACCATCCTCAGTAGCTTTCCATCTAAGTTGTTAATGCCAGGAGGTTTGTCATTATTGATCGATAACAACAATTTTTCCACCTCTCCCACACTAACTTTACAAAATTCAAACTCGCAATGCTTTTCTTTCATTATTTGTTTTTTATGCATGAATACAGTTCCCTTTCTGCCTAAATTTGCCCACTTTGCCAATGAAATAATAGCCATCTGATTCGATGAAAGATGGAGTTGAAATGGTCTTTCTGCCCATAATTTCATTTAAATTACTCAAGTTTTTTCCATCATTTTTTATATCATTGATATTGGCTTAATGCAGTTTCTTCTTTTTGTCACATCATTTCTCAATTTGCAGTAAGTAAGCCAGTCAGATGTGCAGCCAGACTTATTAGCCACTCCTTTTGACCCATGTCTTTCAACCATACAGTTTTTCAATTCCTAATAAATCCATGGAGCCTTAACAGTTCTAACAGTCAGTTTCTTAACAGGTGAATGTTTATCAATAATTGGAAGAAGTCATTTCATAAATTCATCAAGTGCCGCGTCTGGATGCTCCTCATTAATCACATCCGACCAACAAATATTTGTAATATTTTTTTCATCCACATGAGAGTCACAGCATAATCTTTTGTATGATCCTCTTATAAGCTATTTCAGGCTCTATATTGTGATCACTGCATCCAATGGGTACGGATACAGCTTTAAAACAAAGTTCTACAGTATTAGTAAAAATGTGATTGATACATAGGGATGATCTTGCCTCCTGTAGTGTTTGTAAACACCCTGGTAGGTTGATTAATAACCTGAACCAGATTACAGCCACTGGTTACAGTAAGAAGATTCACCTTGAGCGGACAGCTTGATGCAAACCAGTCAATATTCAGGTCCCCAAGAAAGTATAACTCTCTGTTTACATCACATACACTATCAAGCATTTTGCACATATTATTTAGATACTGACTGTTATTAGGACTTGGTGGCCTATAGCAGCACCCCAAAAGAAAAGGCTTTAGTTGTGCGAAGTGAGCTTGCAACCACAACACTTCAATAACATGGAGTGATGCATCAGATGACCTGGCCTCCACATTCACCCGACCTTAAGATGGTTTGTGATGAGTTGGACCGCAGAGTGAATGAAAAGAAGAAAACAAGTGCTCAGCATATGTGGGAACTCCTTCAAGACTGTTGGAAAAGCATTCCAGGTGAAGCTGGTTGAGAGAGTCCCGAGAGTATGCAATGCGGTCATCAAGGCAAACGGTGGCTACTTTGAAGAATCTCAAATCTAAAATGTATTTTGATTTCTTTCACCATTTTTTGGTTACTACATGATTCCATGTGTTCTTTCATAGTTTTGAGGTCTTCACTATTATTCTACAATGTAGAAAATATAAAAAATAAAGAAAAACCCTGGAATGAGGAGGTGTGTCTAAACATTTGACTGGTACTGTGTGCCATTCAGAGGGTGAATGGCCAAGACAAAATATTTATGTGCTTTTGAACAGGGTATGGTAGTAGGCGTCAAGCGCACCGGGTTGAGTATGTCAAGAACTTCAAAGCCGCTGTATTTTTCACGCACAACAGTTTCCCGTTTATCAAGAATGGTCCACCACTCAGAGGACATCCAGCCAACTTGACACAACTGTGGGAAGCATTGGAGTAAACATGGGCCAGCATCCCTGTGTGTCACGTCACGCCCTGACCATAGAGAGCCCTCGGGTTTCTCTATGGTGTTTTAGGTCAGGGCGTGACTAGGGGGTGTTCTAGTCTTTAATTTCTATGTTGCTGTGAGTATGGTTCCCAATTGGAGGCAGCTGATGATCGTTGCATCTAATTGGGGATCATACTTAGCATGATCCTTTTCCCACCTGCGTTGTGGGATATAGTTTGTGTTTAGTGCTATGTGCGCTACGAACTGCACGTTCGTTTATTTATCTTAGCTTGAGACACCTTGTAGAGTCCATGTCCCGACAAAATGATACTGTTCTGAGGGCCAAAGGGGGTGCAACTCAATATTAAGAAAGTGAGGCCAATGGTGACATTAACACAGTTACAGAGTTTAATGGCTGTGATAGGAGAAAACTGAGGATGGATCAACAACATTGTAGTTACTTCACAATACTAACCTGACAGAGTGAAAAGAAGGAAGCCTGCACAAAAAAATAATAAAGTGCAAATATTGTACAAACCAAAAATAATAATTAGCAAATATTGTACAATTCAGGGGTGAAAAGCTCTTAGAGACTTACCCAGAAAGACTCACAGCTGTGATTGCTGGCAAAGATGATTCTAACCTTTGCACTAAGCCCTAAATAAACTTCAGTTAGTGCTAAATACGGCTGCTAGAATCCTGACTAGAACCAAAACATTTGATCATATTACTCCAGTGCTAGCCTCCCTACCTACACTGGCTCTCTGTTAAGGCAAGGGCTGATTTCAAGGTTTTACTGCTAACCTACAAAGCATTACATGGGCTTGCTCCTACCTATCTTTCCAATTTGGTCCTGCCGTACATACCTACACGTACGCTACGGCCACAAGACGCAGGCCTCCTAATTGTCCCTCGAATTTCTAAGCAAACAGCTGGAGGCAGGGCTTTCTCCTATAGAGCTCCATTTTTATGGAATGGTCTGCCTACCCATGTGAGAGACGCTGACTCGGTCTCAACCTTTAAGTCTTTACTGAAGACTCACCTCTTCAGTAGGTCATATGATTGAATGTAGTCTGTCCCAGGAGTGTGAAGGTGAAGAGAAAGGCTCTGGAGCTTTGAACCGCCCTTGCTGTCTCTGCCAGGCTGGTTCCCCTCTCTCCACTGGGATTCTCTGCCTCTAACCCTATTACAGGGGCTGAGTCACTGGCTTACTGGTGCTCTTCCATGCCATCCCTAGGAGTTGTGCATCACTTGAGTGGGTTAAAGTCGCTGACGTGGTCTTCCTGTATGGGTTGGCGCCCCCCCTTGGGTTGTGCCGTGGCGGAGATCTTTGTGGACTATACTCGACCTTGTCTCAGGATGGTAAGTTGGTGGTTGAACATATCCCTCTAGTGGTGTGGGGGCTGTGCTTTGGCAAAGTGGGTGGGGTTATATCCTGCCTGTTTGGCCCTGTCCGGGGATATCATCGGATGGGGCCACAGTGTCTCCCGACCCCTCCTGTCTCAGCCTCCAGTATTTATGCGGCAGTAGTTTATGTGTCGCGGGACTAGGGTCAGTCTGTTGTATCTGGAGTATTTCTCCTGTCTTATCCGGTGTCCTGTGTGAACTTAAGTATGCTCTCTCTAATTCTCTTTCTTTCTCTCTCTCGGAGGACCTGAGCCCTAGGACCATGCCTCAGGACTACCTGGCATGATGACTCCTTGCTGTCCCCAGTCCACCTGGCCGTGCTGCTGCTCCAGTTTCAACTGTTCTGCCTGCGGCTATGGAACCCTGACCTGTTCACCAGACGTGCTACCTGTTCCAGACCTGCTGTTTTCAGCAGGATATGTAGAGATACTCTCAATGATCGGCTATGAAAAGCCAACTGACATTTACTCCTGAGGTGCTGACTTGTTGCACCCTCGACAACTACTGTGATTATTATTATTTGACCATGCTGGTCATTTATGAACATTTGAACATCTTGGCCATGTTCTGTTATAATATCCACCAGGCACAGCCAGAAGAGTACTGGCCACCCCTCATAGCCTGGTTTCTTCCTAGGTTTTGGCCTTTCTAGGGAGTTTTTCCTAGCCACCGTGCTTCTACACCTGCATTGCTTGCTGTTTGGGATTTTAGGCTGGGTTTCTGTACAGCACTTTGATATATCAGCTGATGTAAGAAGGGCTATATAAATACATTTGATTTGATAACATGTATTGACACAGGGGTGTGAATACTTATGTAAAATATATATTTTTGTATTTCATTTTCAATACATTTGCAAAAATATGTCATTATGGGGTATTATGTGTAGATTGTTGAGATAATAACATCTATTTAATCCATTTTAAATTCAGGTTGTAACACAACAAAATGTGGAATAAGTCAAGGGGTGTGAATACTTTCTGAAGGCACTGTAGTACATCTTCGCCTCTTTCTCTCTGATCCAGAAATACTTAAAGAAATTAAGAGTACCGATATTTCTGTCTGAGCATAACTAGCAAGCCCAGGCAACCTCTTCCGCCTCATGTTACCAAAACCCGTTCCACCGTGTTTGATTGACAGGTCTAACACATTGAAAACGCAAAGGAGCAATACATTTTTTTTAAATAGCAAAATGAAGCATTGCTATTGATTTATCTAATTTGATTGATAATTGGAATTTTGCCCGTCTTAAGTATGTCAAAGCATTGTCAGTTGCTAATTGAGAATTATCTTTATTTTTGTCACAATTCATGCCATCAGAACAAGGAAATGAAATGGAAAACATGAGAAATTATTTGTCGTTTAAGCATTTACTTTTAATTATACACTTTGCTATTTCTTTTTCAAAGTGCTAGACATTGTGCGTCCTCAATCAGGAAAATCATAATGCAATATCTTTTTTTGCATTTCAATTCAAATTTTGTCACAAAAATGCATACCCATTTAGGAAAAGGAATTGCAAACCATTTGCCCATTTGCTTTTCCAATTGAAATGTGTATATTGTTCTTCGTACTTTGTTACTATTGCCTATTGTATGTTCCCTCCGTGTTTGCGGTGTTGTGTAATGTACAGGTAGCATGCACATTCATACAGTCCTTCCCTTGTTAATAGCCTTGTTGCACTACTTGTGCCACCAGTTATTGTATTGTGTACAGTGTATTCATTACCCCTGGTTTCTGTTCATTAAGAACCACTAGCATTCCACATACATCTCCATGCACAGTTCCTCTGTTCCTGTGTGCGGGAATATAGTTCCCTGTGCGTTGACTCTTGGGCTGCCTTATTCACCTCTAACCGTGGGCGGTGTCAGTGGGTCACAGACCAGAAAACCTTGTAACCCGTGTTGCGCTCTTTCAGTAAGGAAAGGACGAGAAAGAGAGCTATAGACGCGTTATTAGAGGTAAGCAAGCAAGGTGTCTTTATTTTGTTGCAATTTGACAAACAACAAGCTGGCATTCATGAATACATACTTCTACAAAAGCCATTCTAATGTATTATTTAAAGTACTAGCGACTGTAACAAATGATGCAGAAGTAGTAGTACTGTAATAGTACAGTAGTGTTACTAGTATAAACTGTATATACTATATATATACTATATACAGTAGATACTATGCTGTATATACCCATAATACTGTATATACTCGATATACTGTTTAGACTAGTATACTGTAGTAGTACTGTAGTAATACTGTTGGATTGAAAAAGGAAAAAGGAAAAATAATATAACAATTCAAATAAAAATATGGCACTCTATATATATATATATTATATTGCTTTGTCAATCTTCATCATCATCGTCATAATCATCATCATCATACAATAAATGTCATATATTTAGTTATCAATGTGTTATATTATTGCTAACATCAACTGTAATTTCAAAGCTATAATAATTGTAATAATAATCCAAATACATATCAGGACATCAGGGGTATTATATTGTTACGGAAAATAACTCATAAATTTGGAGTAGGTTACAGAGAGGGGGGGAGGGTTGTTGCTCTGGACATGCATGAAGGGATATCATTGGGGGAGCAAGGGTAAGCAGGCCCTCTTATTGGAAAAGAGGTGCTTGAGCAGCTGTCACTCAGCCATCATCGGAACACTCACGCAGCCAGTCCATACATACACACATGCATTCTGTTCAGTCAAACAAAGTGGATGCGTCCCAAATGGCAACCCATTCCCTATATAGTGCACAACTTTTGACCAGAGCCCTTTGGGCCCTGATCAAAAGTAACGCACTATGTAGGGAATAGGGTGCCATTTGGGACTCAGCCAGTATCTAAATAATTACAGATAGTCTTTGACTTTTTTTATTTTATATATGTATTTTTTTAAAGCTAGACTACTCTACTCCAGTCGTTAAATAGGAGTTGTACATGCCGGTGAATACACCACTCATAATGATTCGATGAAAGACCCACTGACCAATCACAAGGCTGATCCTGATCCCTTCCACAATGTCAACAAACGCAAGTTCAAATAAATATGACATTACACATATGACATCACAAAAGTATGACATCATGCAAAAACTGTATGGAGACGGGCGGATGACAAGTAGACAAACACAAGCAGAGAGACAGGACACAGATGGACAAACAAACAAACAAAAGGTAGACTCACAGTGACAGACAATTAGACACACATACGGAGAACACACAAAGACAGACAGACGGACGGATTTATCATGTCAAAGTCCCGGCGAGAGCAGCCAAACTCAGAACAATCTCAACAGATACGGAAGTGATCGTTAAACACTCCGTACAGTCAGTCTCTTACACTCTGACATCTGTAGCTGGTTTAAACCTGAAGAATGCAACTGCAAAATAAAATACTGAAAAAGAGTAACAAAAACCCACACATATAGTACGTATATGTCACATTAATGATAAATAACCTTAGTATAGACAAGAGTGGAGTACGTAACCCTGTTTTCTTTTCCCCTCCATCTTCCCCTCTCTTTTTATCTTTACCCTCTCTCTCTCCATTTCCCACTCACCCTTGCTCCATCTCTCATTCCCCTCCATCTCTCATCTCTCCTACCCATGCTCTCCAACTCTCGCCCCTCTCTCACCCTCCTCCCTCTCTCTCCATCAGCCCCAGCCACTGCAGCAGTGCAGTACAGCCCAGCCCAGGGCCTGTCTGTCTCATAGCCAGCGAATGGCTGACGCAGCATCCTGTCGTTTCACTGGAGCACTGAATTACACACACACACACACACACACACACACACACACACACACACACACACACTCACACACACACACACACACACACACACACACACACACACACACACACACACACACACACACACACACACACACACACACACACACACACACACACACACACACACACACACACACACACACACACCACACACCAACAGGCACACACTGAGTGAATTACTTCAGTCTCCATTAGACTAACGAGAACCGTTCGTCCTCTGGGGACATGGAGAGATGGAGGAGAGAGAGATGGAGGAGAGAGAGATGGAGAGAGGGGGGGGGGGTTGAGACGGGAGAGAGATGGATAGGACAAAAGAGAGAGATGGAGGGGAGCGAGACACATCGACCGATTGGCACGGAGACAATATTAGTAGTATGCACACACACACACACACCCTCACGCCCACAAAATATAATACTTTACTGCATTCTGACGCTAGAACAAACAACAGTGGGTGTGACTGACATTCACAAGTGCTCGGCTACATATAGGTGATTGACAGAGGTATGTGGATATATACCGACAAGTGCATACAAACACTATCGCTCTCGCGCACACCGAAACACACACACACACACACCGAAACACACAGAGTGGATTGAGAAACGTGCACGGAGTTCAGCGATGAAGTTCAGCGATGAACAAGATAGACGTGTGACATATAACATGACTACATGTCTATCTTGTTGAACGCTGAACTTGTGAGTACTGGTCCTCCGTGCACGCTTTTCAATCCACTCTGTGTGTGTGTGTGTTTTGGTGTGTGAGAGAGTGATAGTGTGTGTGTATGAACTTTGTATGCACTTGTCTGTTTATATCCATCTAGTGTAACACACACAAACACACACACACACACACACACACACACACACACACACACACACACACACACACACACACACACACACACACACACACACACACACACACACACACACACCAACAGGCACACACTGAGTGAATTACTTCAGTCTCCATTAGACTAACGAGAACCGTTCGTCCTCTGGGGACATGGAGAGATGGAGGAGAGAGAGATGGAGGAGAGAGAGATGGAGAGAGGGGGGGGGGTTGAGACGGGAGAGAGATGGATAGGACAAAAGAGAGAGATGGAGGGGAGCGAGACACATCGACCCGTTGGCACGGAGACAATATTAGTAGTATGCACACACACACACCCTCACGCCCACAAAATATAATACTTTACTGCATTCTGACGCTAGAACAAACAACAGTGGGTGTGACTGACATTCACAAGTGCTCGGCTACATATAGGTGATTGACAGAGGTATGTGGATATATACCGACAAGTGCATACAAACACTATCGCTCTCGCGCACACCGAAACACACACACACACACACCGAAACACACAGAGTGGATTGAGAAACGTGCACGGAGTTCAGCGATGAAGTTCAGCGATGAACAAGATAGACGTGTGACATATAACATGACTACATGTCTATCTTGTTGAACGCTGAACTTGTGAGTACTGGTCCTCCGTGCACGCTTTTCAATCCACTCTGTGTGTGTGTGTGTTTTGGTGTGTGAGAGAGTGATAGTGTGTGTGTATGAACTTTGTATGCACTTGTCTGTTTATATCCATCTAGTGTAACACACACAAACACACACACACACACACACACACACACACACACACACACACACACACACACACACACACACACACACACACACACACACACACACACACACACACACACACACACACACACACACACACACACAGTCTTAGCTGTGTGTTTTTTCAGTGTAGTTATTTTCTAACCCAGCACACAGCGATTTACATGGCTCCAGATTCCTATAATAATTGATCAGAGGTTTTAGGTTTGGACCCACCCAGACTACATCCCAAATCACACCCTATTCCATGTACTACTTTCGACCAGAGTTTAGTCGTGCATTATGTAGGGAATAGGGTGTACATTTGAGATGCAAAAGAAGACGCTACACAGACACAGACAGTATTTCTGAATCCCACCTCTTTTCCACATGGAGTGCACTACTTTCAACCAGAGCTTAGTAGTGCACCATATAGGGAATAGGGTGTCATTTGAGACACGGGAGAAGACACGACACAGATACAACAACAGATCACCTAACTAATACAGTCAGAGAGAAAGAAAGAAGGATAGAAGAACGGGGGGGGGGGGGGGCAGATATAAGAGATAGACGAACGCCAAGTGAACGGATACATGGTCAGACAGTGGAACAGTGGTCATAATAGCTGTTTTAAATAAAGATCATTAAAAATAAGCAGATAGCGAGATTTGTATCAACTGGAAAATAAGAAAGTGAAGTAAAAAAAAAAAAAAAAAAGAGTGATGTAGAACACAGAGGTTCAGTCGTACCACACTTCCGCGCACACACACACACACACACACACATGCCCACGGATGCATGCATACACGCACACACACATACACACAGTCTTCAGAGGTACTGTAATGACACACCTTTGAAATGTTCACCGTTTCACAGCCTTCATCAATGACCACCTCCTTCCATAATAAATTTGACGCTGATAAATTGTCAGCTTATGGACGTGTTTTAGGCAGCCAAACATCTGCAATGGAAAAACAAAAAACACACAGAAAGTATGATTTGTGACACATTAAATGTGATTTTGTGGGGGAAAGGAATCCACTGTTTGGCCTTCGTTGAGTTAAACTGCAAAGCCTTAACAAATCATATCACATGAAGAAATGTAGGAAACTATGGAAGGACTAGGTCTTCATCATCTCTTTCTCTCTCTCCTCAGAGGTCAGTGCAGCGCTCCTGCTTGCTGTAATGGTCGAACTGGCTCTTCCAGTGCATCATGTAGGAGGACCAGCGATGGAACTCCACCTTCCACTGACGCTCCGCCTCATCTATGTTATCTGGGGAGGAGGAGAAAGAGAGAGAGAGAGAGAGATTACCACAAGTGAAAGACAGGGTCACCACTGTCACCTACAGATGGAATCACACAATATCAGACATAATCCGAAAGGAACCCGAGAGACAGTGGGGACGAGCCAGGAAGCGACATCATCCCTGTTTATCTGACTAGGGGCCATAGGTCATAGGTCAGGAAACTAACCAGACATGTTTCACACAGACCTCTAACAGTAAAACACAGTGGCTTTTGGGGTTTGGAACATTTCCAATGAAAAGTTGGCATTATACTCATGTTTAGGTTTTTGGTATACAAAGATGGATCACACACACACACACAGTGAGTCCAGTGGCTATTGACATATGTTCTGTTTCTCATAGCAAAGGCTTTCTGGGAATTCTGACAAAGGAGGAGGGAAAAGAACGAGGGATAAAATACAAGTGTTGTACATAAAAACATTTTTAATTTTTTTATATGCAACATAAAAGGATAAGAAAGTAGAGAGAAAGGGAGTTTTAGAGGCTTCTCACTGCGCCTGCCAAGATTGAGAAGGATTTAAAATACCAAAGAGAGGATTGTTTTGTATAAAATAATATATATATATATATATATAAATAAAACAAGTTGTGAGATAAAATTATATTAGCAAAAAAGATAAGGGAATTCAGATTGAAAGGAGAGTGGATGGTGAAGTCAAAAATAGAAAAAAAGGTCTAAGTTTGGAGAGAACAGAGAAAAAGCATAAGGCCCTAGAATGAGCTAAATAAGGCCTAGGCAGCGGTGATGTCATAGAAGAGAAATAGAACTAGAGATGGCGTGGAGGGACCAGAGGAATTCCGTGATTCCCTTCACCCTGCTAACCTTTTTGGCTAAGTCTAACATTTTCTGATCTGATAGTCTATGTATTGATCATTAGCCTGTATTGTACACATTCACAGCTTAAAGCTGAATTGCAGTAAAATGGCAAAATCAGAAAAGGTGTTCAAAGTTAGTTCAAGAAGAAGAAAAAGTACTTTTGACAGGTTCGGATGGTGCCTGCTCTTCTTGCTGAAGGCCTCTATTCTTGTAGTCGAGTTGAATGGTACTTAGGGAGGGACAAGTTTGATAATGGTGATGGTGTTGCTGGAGTTGACTAGATGTCCTGACGTTCTCAATCCTGGACGACTCCTCCACTAGCAATGTGTAGCACCCACTTCTTCCCACGGTTTCTTCTGCTGCCGAAAGGGCTCACCACACATCAGTCCAGTGTATAAAGTCACCCTCACTAAGAGGGAGCCTTCTGCCATCACCACACATCAGTCCAGTGTATAAAGTCACCCTCACTAAGAGGGAGCCTTCTGCCATCACCACACATCAGTCCAGTGTATAAAGTCACCCTCACTAAGAGGGAGCCTTCTGCCATCTCCACACATCAGTCCAGTGTATAAAGTCACCCTCACTAAGAGGGAGCCTTCTGCCATCACCACACATCAGTCCAGTGTATAAAGTCACCCTCACTAAGAGGGAGCCTTCTGCCATCACCACACATCAGTCCAGTGTATAAAGTCACCCTCACTAAGAGGGAGCCTTCTGCCATCTCCACACATCAGTCCAGTGTATAAAGTCACCCTCACTAAGAGGGAGCCTTCTGCCATCACCACACATCAGTCCAGTGTATAAAGTCACCCTCACTAAGAGGGAGCCTTCTGCCATCACCACACATCAGTCCAGTGTATAAAGTCACCCTCACTAAGAGGGAGCCTTCTGCCATCACCACACATCAGTCCAGTGTATAAAGTCACCCTCACTAAGAGGGAGCCTTCTGCCAACTCCACACATCAGTCCAGTGTATAAAGTCACCCTCACTAAGAGGGAGCCTTCTGCCATCTCCACACACCAGTCCAGTGTATAAAGTCACCCTCACTAAGAGGGAGCCTTCTGCCATCTCCATATTTCAGTCCTCTCACTTTGGGTGGCTGAAACTAGAAGCCGGTGCTGAATGATTTTATGCAAGGTGAGGCTTACTGTATGGCTGCCGCCTTTGCTATTTTGTGACAATTTTGGTGTTTATCGTTACTTTTCTTGCTATCATTTCATATGATCGACACAAAAACATTTAAATATCAGATCGGAGAGTTACTAACCCTCAATTTCGGCTTCAACTTTGACTCATCCGCCCTGGGCTCTTTATGTACCTCCGATCCAATCTTCGGGCTACCCAAGAGGAAACACGAGCGAAAAAGAGGCAAGAGATCGGGCGTCCTGTTGAGACTAAGGCAAAGGGAAAACCGGCCACCACTTCCCTCCATTCTATTGGCCACTTAATAATAAGATTATGCAATATTCTCTGTTTTACTGAAACATGGCTTTCGGACAAGATACCCCGCATGGCTATCCAACTCGATGGATTCTCCATTCTTTGAGAAGACAGGTCATTGGATTCAGGGAAATCCAGAGGGGGAGGGGCATGTCTCTTCATCAACAACAGATGGTGTGCAGACTCTACTGCAGTGGAAGTCTCAACCTATTGTTCACCCATCTTGGTATACCTGATGGTCAAATGCCGACCCTTCTACCTCATAAGAGAGTTATCTGTTATTGTGACTGATGTACATATTCCACCTCAGGACAACAACAACAACAAGCTGGCACTTAATAAACTGTATGAGGCTATAAACAAGCAGGAAACATTGCACCTGGAGGCTACTTTTCTTGTTGCTATCAATTTTTATTCCAATTCAATGCATTTTATGCACGTTTCGACAAAAACAACACCGATCCGTGCACGACGGTTCCCGCCGTCCCAGAGGACTGGGCGATTTCGCTCTCCGAGGCTGACGTGAGTAAGGTTTCTGATTCTGATCAACACTTGCAAGGCTGCAGGGCCGAAAGGGATTACAGGACGAATTCTCAGAGCATGCGCAGACCACCTGGTAGGCACCTTCATGTTTATTTTCGACCTCTCCTTGTCCCAGACTGTAATCCCCATGTCTCAAGCTGACCACCATCATTCCTCTTTCCAAGAACTCTAAGGGTACCTGCCAAATTGCATACCACCCCAACAGATCTACAGATGATGCAATCTCAATTGAACTTCACACTGCCCTCTAACACCGGGACAAGAGGAATACCTACAGTGGGGAGAACAAGTATTTGATACACTGCCGATTTTGCAGGTTTTCCTACTTACAAAGCATGTAGAGGTCTGTAAATTTTATCATAGGTACACTTCAACTGTGAGAGACGGAATCTAAAACAAAACTCCAGAAAATAACATGGTACGATTTTTAAGTAATTAATTTGCATTTTATTGCATGACATAAGTATTTGATCACCTACCAACCAGTAAGAATTCCGGCTCTCACAGACCTGTTAGTTTTTCTTTAAGAAGCCCTCCTGTTCTCCACTCATTACCTGTATTAACCGCACCTGTTTGAACTCGTTAACGGTATAAAAGACTCCTGTCCACACACTCAATCAAACAGACTCCAACTGCTCCACAATGGCCAAGACCAGAGAGCTGTGTAAGGACATCAGGGATAAAATTGTAGACCTGCACAAGGCTGAGATGGGCTACAGGACAATAGGCAAGCAGCTTGGTGAGAAGGCAACAACTGTTGGTGCAATTATTAGAAAATGGAAGAAGTTCAAGATGACGGTCAATCACCCTCGGTCTGGGGCTCCATGCAAGATCTCACCTCGTGGGGCATCAATGATCATGAGGAAAAAAAAGGATCTCTGTATAATTGCAAACAAAGGTTTTCTGATGTATCAAATACTTATGTCATGCAATAAAATGCAAATTAATTACTTAAAAATCATATAATGTGATTTTCTGGATTTTTGTTTTAGATTCCGCCTCTCACAGTTGAAGTGTACCTATGATAAAAATTACAGACCTCTACATGCTTTGTAAGTAGGAGAACCTGCAAAATCGGCAGTGTATCAAATACTTGTTCTCCCCACTGTATGTGAGAATGCTGTTCATCGACTACAGATCAGAGTTCAACACCATAGTGCCCTCCAAGCTCGAGACCCTGGGACTAAACACCTCCCTCTGCAACTGGACCCTGGACTTCCTGACGGGCTGACCACTGGTCACTATTACTCCTTTTTACAAGTATATATTACCATTTGTATATTACCATAGGTATTTATATATTCCTGCCACCAGACACTTTTCAACTCTGATACATGTATATCCTACATGGTGTGCAGACTCTAGTGCAGTGGAAGTCTCAACCTATTGTTCAACCTATTGTTCACCCATCTTGGGTCAATTTTTATGACTTTTTATGTATAAACCCACCTCAACTACTCACATTGAATAAGGTACTGACACTGACCTGCATATCCAGTGCATTCAGAAAGTATTCAGACCCCTTCCATTTTTCCACATTATGTTACGTAACAGCCTCATTATAATATTAATTAAACAATTTTTTCCCCTCATCAATCTACACACAATACCCCATAATGACAAAGCGAAAACAGGTTTTTAGAAATAAATAAATAACTGAACTACCTTATGTACATAAGTATTCATACGCTTTGCTATGAGACTCGACATTGAGCTCAGGTGCATCTTGCTTCCATTGGTCGTCCTTGAGATGTTTCTACAACTTTATTGGAGTCCACCTGTGGTAAATTCAATTGATTGGACATGATTTGGAAAGGCGCACACCTGTCTGTATAAGGTCCCAAAGTTGACAGTGCATGTCAGAGCAAAAAAAAACAAGCCACGAAGTCGAAGGATTTGTCCATAGAGCTCCGAGACAGGATTGTGTCGAGGCACAGATCTAGTGAAGGGTACCAAAAAATGTATGCAGCATCGGAGGTCCCCAAGAACACAGTGTCCTCCACCATTCTTAAGTAGAAGAAGTTTGGAACCACCAAGGTTCTTTCTAGAGCTGGCCGCCAGGCCAAACTGAGCAATCAGGGGAGAAGGGCCTTGGTCAGGAAGGTGATCAATAACCAGATGGTCACTCTGGCAGAGCTGCAGAGTTCCACTGTGGAGATGGGAGAACCTTCCAGAAGGACAACCATCTCTGCAGCACTCCACCAATCAGGCCTTTATGGTAGAGTGGCCAGACAGAAGCCACTCCTCAGTAAAAGACACATGACAAACTGCTTGGAGCTTGCCAAAAGGCACCTAAAGGACTCTCAGACCATGAGAAACAAGATTCTCTAGTCTGATGAAACCAACTCTTTGGCCTGAATGTCAAGCGTCGCGTCTGGAGGAAACCTGGCACCATCCCTATGGTGAAGCATGGTGGTGCCAGCATTATGCTGTGAGGATGTTTTTCAGAGGCAGGGACTGGGAGTCAGGATCAATGGTAAGATGCATGGAGCAAATTAGAGAGAGATCCTTGATGAAAACCTGCTCCAGAGCACTCAGGACCTTAGACTGGGGCGAAGGTTCACCTTCCAACAGTACAACGACTCTAAGCACACAGCCAAGACAACGCAGGAGTGGCTTCGGGACAAGTCTCTGAATGCCCTCGAGTGGATCAGCCAGAGCCTGGACTTGAACCAGATCAAACATCTCTGGAGAGACCTCAAAATAGCTGTACAGCAACGCTCCCCATCCAACCTGACAGAGCTTGAGAGGATCTGCAGAGAAGAATGGGAAAAACTCCCCAAATACAGGTGTGCCTAGCTTGTAGCGTCATACCCAAGAAAACTCAAGGCTGTATACACTGACAAAGGTGCTTCAACAAAGTACTGAGTAAAGGGTCTGAATAATTATGTAAATGTGACATATCGGTTTTTATCTGAAATAAAATTGCTACATTTACTAAAAACCTGTTTTTGCTTTGTCATTATGGGGTATTGTGTGTAGATTGATGAGGAAAAAAACAATTTAATACAATTTAGAATAAGGCTAACGTAGCAAAATGTGGTCTGAATACATTCCGAATGCACTGTACTTGTCGGTTGATTGAGCCTTTTTCCCTGTAAAAGACTGTAAGCCGCAGCTAGCTCTCCTCGAATATTTCCAGCCATTAACCCTCTGTATAAATCATTTAATGACCAAATATTGAGTTTAATAATGAATCTCCCTTACAAATAATTGTGATTTGTGATTACAACAACCATATTTCGTTGTCAGTATGGTTGTACTGTCATGAGCATTGCTTTGATGTCCTTAATGTGCTGTTAGAGTCCCAGATTGTGTCATTGTAGTGTGTGTGTGTAACCCCCTTACCGGTGATGTTGAGGAGGCGTGGCAGGAAGCGGTTCCAGAATGCACACAGCTGATTCCGCAGGCCCTTGTGGATCTTCATGGATTCCGTGTTCAGACCCACGTGTTTTTGTTCACTGTTGGTGAACTGGGGCCACCTCCGCCTGCTATCCACACTGCCATCAAAGTTGATATTGGGGTTACTGGAGAGAGAGAAAGGTGGGAGAGGGTGGAGAAAAGAGACAGAAAGAGAGAGAATAGATTTAATTTCAGTGTGCTTCGATAGACACACACACCAACCCATACCCTTTTACAACTCCCCATTTCTCTATCCCCCCCCCCCCTGTCTTACCCGGTGCGTGCGAAGTTGGCCCAGTATCTCATCATGCGTCGGCTCAGTTTCTCCTCCTCGGCTGTGTAGTTCAGTCTCTTCTCAAGCGGCATGCCGAACACAAACTCTATCTCGTAACCATGGATAACACCCATCCACTCAGGCCACGCCAGGTTAGACGCACGGTGGTCAAACAGGTACAGGTACACTCCACCTAGAGAGTTTGGAATAGAGCATAGAATGAAATAGAACATGTATCCCCACTCTAGTCTTGTCTATGTCCCAAACAGGTACACTCCACCTAGAGAGTTTGGAATAGAGCATAGAATGAAATAGAACATGTATCCCCACTCTAGTCTTGTCTATGTCCCAAACAGGTACACTCCACCTAGAGAGTTTGGAATAGAGCATAGAATGAAATAGAACATGTATCCCCACTCTAGTCTTGTCTATGTCCCAAACAGGTACACTCCACCTAGAGAGTTTGGAATAGAGCATAGAATGAAATAGAACATGTATCCCCACTCTAGTGTTGTATATGTCTCAAACAGATACACTCCACCTGGGAACAACAATAGGATAGGAGAGACATTGGCATGGAATATTGACGCAGGACTTTGAGTTCGACTTTTGGTTTGAACAACTTCAAACTTGTGTTATTCCTTCTGAGCACCATTGTATGACATAAAACGACGTCTTTGAAAAACATTTGTGAACCATTCTTACCTTGTGAGTTCCCATCCTTCGCCGTGGCCCCTGCGTTGCCCGCTGGTTGCCCATTGTTGGCACCCTGGTTAGAGTGAAACTGGGCATAGCTCCTGGCGAAGTGCTGCAGGGGGCAGATGACATTATGGTCTCCGACCACATCGTCCAGGGCATCACGGTTCTTTACCCCGTTGTTCTCATCGAACCAGTCAGTATACTGCAACACAATACAACTGTATTAATCAATCATATTTATTATATACAATCACTTGTACATCCACGGTTGTCACAAAGTACTGTAACACAATACATGGTCAGACATTAGTGGTTACCCGATTGCCCTCGAGAGGGCATGTAAACTGAACTGCCATGCAAGTGGAGTGTGCTCTGTGCTGTGGTTGCCCTGATTGATACAACTTTATTAGTCCATATGTCACAGCGAACAACTAAAATCTGTCTTCTAGCTTGTCATATCAATTCCCCTTTTCTTTCCAGCACATGGCCCAACCAGGATTTGAACTGGCCACCTTTCAGCTACAGGTCCACCTCCTTAACGGGCTGGGCTACTTACCTGCAGAACCACAGCCTCCTGGCCGATCTCATTGGCATGCGGAACGCTCAGTTTCACGCTTTCCAGGAAGTCCTCGCGCGAGATCAGTGACTCATTGTCCTATGGGGAGTCAATGGAAGGTTTGTGTGAAATTGTATCAGTGACAGTGGAACACACACACACACACACAAAACAGTCATGAATGTACAAACACACACACCCACGCTACAAATGCACACACAGAGAAAAACACTCCATCCCCTCTCTCTCCTCACGTACCTTGCTGAAGCCAGGGGCTCCATAGAGGAGGAAGAAGGACCCCTCATCCTGGTTGACCCCCAGCAGGATTTGGGTGTCCTTGAAGTTGCCTGAGCTGAGCATGGCCTCGGGGTTGTCTGGAAGGACCACGCCGTCGATGACGGGCACAAAGGAGAAACGGAAGATGGCAGACCACGGCATGACCTGAGAAGACAAAACAAAATGTATTTATGTCACCTTAATTTAACCAGGTAAATAATTGAAAACACATTCCTTACATTTAACATTTAACATACGTTAAATGTGAACGTAAAACATAAATGTACACGGAAATGCTATGGAAATGCACATTTAAATGTCAAACGTAACTCTAAAAGTAAACATAAATGTAATAAATGAATGTACCTGCCACTCCTGGTCAATGAGCTCCTGCGGG
Organism: Oncorhynchus kisutch; assembly: GCF_002021735.2. Classification (NCBI taxonomy): domain Eukaryota; kingdom Metazoa; phylum Chordata; class Actinopteri; order Salmoniformes; family Salmonidae; genus Oncorhynchus; species Oncorhynchus kisutch. The sequence continues at coordinate 21,245,486 of NC_034182.2, forward strand.
GGCTTGTTGCGAAGACAGTCCACCAGCTCCGTATCGTTACCCCCCGAGGGGCACCCAACGAGCTTCCCCAACATGACGGCCCTACGGTGGGCTTCAGCTGGCGTAACAGTGGCCCAGGGGCAGTTGGGGGCTCCACTCTGGAGGATGGCTCGGGTGAAGGTGGGTCGACTGTCGGGAGACAGGAGGTGCATCCCAACAGAGACTGCTCCGGCACTCTCCCCAAAGATGGTCACCTACGAGTAGTAGTAGTTAATAACAATAATATTGAATTTATAGAGCGCACAAGCTTGCTGACACACACATTTCCTCTTTATTATCATTACCTGTTTGGGGTTGCCCCCGAAGAAGTGTATGTTATCCTGGACCCACTGGAGGGCCATGCGTTGGTCTAAGAGCCCCACGTTCCCAGGGGCCTCTGAGGAGCCGTGGAGAGCCAGGAACCCAAAGGCCCCGATGCGGTAGTTCATGGAAACCACCACCACCTTCTCCGAGTTAGCCAAGTAGCGCCCGTCGTACACGTCCAGGGACGATGATCCGCTGTAGAACAATACAATACAATACAACTTTATTGTCCATGTAACAGCGAACAATGAAAATGTGTTTCCTGCTCAATACCCCCAGATAGCACCTTCATGCATACACACAAACTTGAAAAGAGCACAGGGTCCTAGCCGCAGTGCAGCATCCCTGGATGGAGAGCATGTTGTACGGTTAAGTGCTTGTGAAATGCTGCTGGGATGTGAAAGCCTTTCACTTTCCAGATACAGATCAATTCCCTCCTTTCTTCCAGTGCCCTGCCTGCATTTCGAACTGGTTACCTTCCGGCTACAGGTCAAGCTCCTTAGCCCACTGGACTACCTACCTGTAGAACCCTCCTCCGTAGATCCATACCATCACGGTGAGGTTGTGAGGTCTGGCGGAGGTGGGGACCCAGATATTGAGGTAGAGGCAGTCCTCGCTCATCTCCCTGTTGGAATGAAATCAGACTTTATTTTGTAAACATCTAGCTACCACCTGGTATAACAAAACTTTTTTTCAAATGAAATCAAACTTTATTTAACCCTTCTGTGGTGTTCGGGTCTGTGGGACCCATTTTCAATGTTTACTAAACCTGAGACTCATTGGCCTTGGCTCATTAACACATTTTCATTGAGTGCACACTGTGCACCCCCCTACACATTTATATTACATATGTGGTGTTCGGGTCCACTGGACCCGAGGGTAATAAAAGTGTGTGTGTAGGTGAAAACAAGTAAAATTTAAACAAAAAGGTTTGCTGTGTGCCTTCACTCTGTCTTCCTCCTCCCTGGGCCTGCTGTTTCAACATAGCACCAAGAACCTGTCTGTCTGTCTCCCTGCCTGTCTGTCTCCCTGTCTCTCTCCCTGTCTCCTGCTTTTCTTGGACTCTTTACCCTTTTTAGTGTGTGAAACTACACAATGTCTTGCGGGAACCTGCACAATGTTATTACAATACATTATTTCAATACATTGTAAAAATAATAATCTGTATTTTTCACACTCTACCCCAGCCAGGTGCAAATTGGGGGAGGGACATAGCAAATAAAAAGCTTTGCATGTGTGGTAATGATACCACAATCAATCAGTATGGCAAAAAGGATCTCGGCTCAACTAGTGTGGAAGGAACGTCTTCCACTTTGGAAGATGAAGAATTTTCAGAATATGAGGATCATGTCTCTGCCAATTCAGAGTCTGACAGTGAGTTGGAAGAAGAGGATGAGACCCTCAGTCAGCCCCAGGACCAGCCCGTCAGCAACCAGCTCATCAGCAGCCTGCAGGAGGAGAAATATGGATGTTCAAAAATTGGGAAATTGAATGGTCTTCTTGCCCAAGGAATGAGCCACCCCGCATGGCTGCCAATGTGATAAGGATGCAACCAGGGCCGACGCGGATGGCGGTTACAGATGTGCAGGACATAATGTCTTCTTTTGAACTGTTCATCTCAGACACCATCCAGAAAATCATTCTGGATTGCACTAATTTGGAGAGAAGGCGTGTTTTTTTGGAGAGAGATGGAAAGAGATGGACCAAAGTCATTTACTTGTATAGTTTGGGGTTCTTATCCTTGCTGTTGTTTTCAGATCCAATGGGGAATCCACAGAATCCCCGTGGGATGCAGAAACTGGCAGAGAACCTTTCCTGGCAACAATGTCTCTGGAAAACTTCCAAATTATTTCAGGGATTATCCGCTTCGATAACCATGACACCAAGCCAGCTCGGCGGCAGAGAGACAAGCTAGGTGCAATCAGGTCAGTGTGGGACAAGTGGGTCTACTGCCTTCCCCTGTTTTACAATCCTGGGCCCAACATTTCTGTTGATGAGAAGCTTATGCCATTTAGGGGCCGTTGCCCCTTCAGGCAGTACATACCATCTAAACCCGCAAAATATTGTATCAAGATCTGGGCTGCCTGGGATGCTGCTCCAACATATACATGGAACTAGCAAGTGTATACGGGGAAGCCAGATGGAGGAGCCCCTGAGAAGAACCAAGGGATGCATGCGGGTTGTCCTGGACGTGACACAGGACAACATCAAATGCAATAACTTTTTTACTTCGCACAAGCTGGGACAGGAGCTCCTCAAGAGGAAGCTGACGATGGTAGGAACATTACAAAAAAACAAGCCAGAGCTCCCACCTCAGCTGTTGAAGACACTGAACAGGCCTATCAATTCCTCTAAGTTTGTGTTTCGGACCGACACATCCCTAGTGTCTTATGTGCCAAAGAAAGGCAAAAATGGGATGGGAGATGGGATGGGAGAATCTGTGGCCAGGAACATCAAAAACCAGAAATCATAATGGATTACAATGCCACAAAATTATTTTTTTTATGTATTTATTTTTCCCTTTTTCTCCCCAATTGGTAGTGTCTACTGTCTTGTCTCATCGCTGCAACTCCCGTACGTACTCAGGAGAGGTGAAGGTCGAGAGCCATGCGTCCTCCGAAAAACAACCTAGCCGCACTGCTTCTTGACGCAACGCACATCCAACCCGGAAGCCAGCCGCATCAATGTGTCAGAGGAAACACCGTACACCTAGCGACCTGGTCAGAGTGCACTGCACCCGGCCCACCACAGGAGTCGCTAGTGCGCGATGAGACAAGGGTATCCCTGCCGGCCAAACCCTCCCTAACCCGGACGACGCTGGGCCAATTGTGCGCCGCCCCATGGGCCTCCCGGTCGCGGCTGGCTACGGCAGAGCCTGGACTCAAACCCAGAATCTCTAGTGGCACAGCTAGCACTGCGATGCAGTGCCGTAGACCACTGCACCACTCGGTAGGCCCTCAGGGGTGGATAATTTCGACAAGCTGGTGACTGGCTTCAGCTGCAAAAGAAGAACCCTACGCTGGCCACTTATGATATTATTCAACATGTTGTACATCTTGGCGTACAACTCGTTTGTCATCTGGATGGCATTGAACCCAGATTGGAACAGAGGGAAGCTCCAGAGGAGATGGCTCTTTCTCGAGGAAGTAATTGGTAAGACCTCAAATCCAGAGGGGGCAACATATCCCAAGGACCCCAGCTTCTGCAGCCACTGCAACCACCCAAGGACCCCAGCTTCTTGCAGCCATGCTGGTGCCCCATCCGCTCGACCCACAGTACCAACAACTCCAATACTGGAAGTAAGTGTGAGTGATGTTGTTGCATGTGTGTGTGTCTGACTCTCCTACCTTGGCCTGCTGTAACTATACATGTTAGTGAGTGAGATGTTAGCAAAATTCTTGAACTAAGTGTTTTCATCATTCTAGAGTGCAGCCGGTAGCAACAAGAAGAAGCGCTGCGATGTGTGTGGACCCAAGAAGGACAGGAAGACGCAGTACACATGCATCAAGTGCAAGAAATACATTTGCAACACACACACAGTAAAACTCTGTCCCTCATGTGGTGTGTAGACCAGCCTTAACTTGTTTTCAATGGGGCTCATTTATCATTTCCATACAATAATGTATGTAAAATGTATCTTTCCAAATTGTTCAGTTCAAAGCAATAAACATCGATAGTGATGACAATCTTGTTTCGTTTATATTTGTTCAAGATAAACATGATTTATTCCGCCCATGTCTTTATTCCGCAAATAGCGTTTTTTATTGATAAATGTGATCTAGCAGAGGTAAATGGCAAATATTAACCATGTATGCGCTCTATATGGCTTGTAATTGATATCAGTCAACATCTCAGTATTTTTACGTAAGTCGTTCTGGCTGTATTGTTTTAAAAACCCAATAATGTTGTGGGTCCATCAGACCCGCAAACATTGAGTGAATAACATGAACACCACACAAGGGTTGAAGTGCATTTAAAATCGCAAACATACTTTAAAGTAAAACAAGGAAATGAAGTAAAAGCAAACAAGTAGCAATAAAATAGATTAATAATACAAAAGTTAAATAAAATGCATCCCAAATTGGCACCCTATTCCCTACATAGTGCATTACTTTCAACCAGAGTTCAACCAGAGTCCAACCAGAGTCAACCAGAGTCCAATCTAGCAAGCTAGATCTAGTCAGGTTTTTATGAAGCTAGCCATCTTCAGTTAGTGTCACATTAAAGATCAGGCTATATCCGTACTACGAAGGTGGATATTGATGGCGCAACCCACTTCTTACTTGAGCCTGCTCGAGCTAGGTTTGTAACTGTGCGTTCATGTCGCAGTTGGCTAATCGAAAGCCCAACTCTTCAACCGAGACAATGCTGAAACATCAATCCACGGGCCGAGTGAGGGACACATTTTCATTTGTGCCAAAATCAAAATGAAGGAAAAGTTCTCTTGCAAATTCTGCAGGCTACGGTGTGAAATAGACTTTTAGAAGTGCTGTCTTTTTGTTATTACCTTCTGTTAAGGCCGTATTTGGTGTGCTTATCAATACAAAATCATCTTTTTGCCCCACCTATTATACATCTACTGTATTATGTTATGCATGACGTTTCAAATGCATTCTGTCATTACTAAAAAAAAAAATGTTTTACCTTTATTTAACTTGGCAAGTCAGTTAAGAATGACAGTCCAGGAACAGTGGGTTAACTGCCTGTTCAGGGGCAGAACAACAGATTTGTACCTTGTCAGCTCGGGGATTTGAACTTGCAACCTTTCCTAGTCTAACGCTCTAACCACTATGCTACCCTGCCGCCCAATTGTGATGCATGCCAATTTTTTATACACAAAAAAACATTTGATGAATACAATATTGAATCAGTCATCTTTCTCAAATGAAGGGGATGATGATGCAATCTTTGCGATCATTGGTCCTCAATTCGTGGCTCAGTTACTTCATTCGGGATAAATTAAGTTAGCCCTGAGTTAGCCTGTCCCGGAGCAAGGTTATCAGAAGGATTTGTTGCCATTGAAAAATGCCTTGCTAAAAGGTGAGTTACTTTCGTGGTATGGGTTATCCTAAATTAAAGTTACCTTGCTAACTCCTCAAACCTGATTTGTAGTATACTCCTCTGGTCAAAAGTAGTGCACTAAATAGGGAATAGAGCGCAATTTGGAACCCAAAAAAAGGATGTCTAAAACCATAGACCTCTTAAGAGTTTCGCAACTTGGAAACCTGGAAAATGTAAACGTAAAAGAAATGTAAACCTGTTGGGGTTCCACATCTCGCTTCCCTGGAACCCGGGGAAAGAGGTGTCAACGAACTGGTAGCAGGCGTTGGGGTAGGAGCTAGCTTCGAACAAGTCCGACCATGGCTTCTTGGGCTCCGCCTTTCTGAAGCGCTTCTTGCCCAGTGGGGGCTCCGCGAATGGGATTCCGAGGAAAGCGGTCACGTGACTCCGGTCCGGCGTCGGTAGGCGGAAGCCGCGGACACGTCCTGCCCGCGTGGCGACAACGAGTTCCGGAGAGTCACTCTGGGAAGAAGAAGAGGAGGCGAGGAGAGAGAGGAGGAAGAAGGGGAGGAGGAAGACGATGGAGGTATGCATGGCGCTGTTGCTGTTGTTTGCTGATGGTGGACTTCTTGGTTCTGATGTTAGGTAGTCGGAGGTGTGTGGTCTCTGTTCTGTCTGGTGTCCCTCAGATCTGTAGGAGAGAGGAGCAGAGGGAGGGGGAGAGCGAGAGAGAGGAAACGTGATTAGGAGAAAGAGAGTGACAGAGAACAGATGACACAAAGGAGAGTGGAAGATAGAGAGAGAGAAAAAGGGATATAAATACAAGCAGATATATATGGAGAAAGAAAGGGAGTTGCGTGTTGGAAAGAGGGAGAGCTTGAGGAAAAAAACTGTGGGGCTTGATAGTATTTACAAAGCAGATATTTACTAAGCATGTATTTACTAAGCAGGTATTTACCCTAGCAGGTATTTACTAAGCAGGTATTTACCCTAGCAGGTATTTACAAAGCAGGTATTTACCCTAGCAGGTATTTACTAAGCAGGTATTTACCCTAGCAGGTATTTACTTAGCAGGTATTTACCCTAGCAGGTATTTACAAAGCAGGTATTTACCCTAGCAGGTATTTACTAAGCAGGTATTTACCCTAGCAGGTATTTACTAAGCAGGTATTTACCCTAGCAGGTATTTACTAAGCAGGTATTTACCCTAGCAGGTATTTACTAAGCAGGTATTTACCCTAGCAGGTATTTACTAAGCAGGTATTTACCCTAGCAGGTATTTACTAAGCAACGGCGTGAGGTCGGGTTTAGAGAAAGAGGACAAGAGGCGAAGGAAAGGAAAGAACTTAAGCAATATTAAATATTGAAGGACACTCTACACCACAAAGCACCCTATAGTCAAAGGAATCTAATTAACCAAACCAACTGTGTTGATATGACTGTAAGGATCTCTGAAAAACACACACACGCACAGCCATGCAAGCGTTAACATGCACTCACACACACACAAACCTGTGAGGTTGTAAGTTGTTGTTCTTGTTTTTGCGATGCGTGGTTGCCATAGTGACGGGATTAGTTTGGGAGTCACAGATAGGGGTACATGACTTTCACTGCAGCTGTGTGTGTGTGTGTGTGTGTGTACTATTTCGGTTCTCTTTCTCTTTGCTGTATGTTGTTCTATTTTTGGTGGTGTCACCTCTCTCCCGATCCTCTCACACACACACACACACACACACACGCATGCATGCACGCACGCACGAATGCACGCATGCACACACACACACACACACGCACGCACGAATGCACGCATGCACACACACACACACACACACACACACACACACACACACACACACACACACACACACACACACACACACACACACACACACACACACGCACACACAAACAGTCACAGACACACACACACACTGCATCCTCTTCTCATGCAGGCCAACTGTACGCTTATATGGCATCATCACTTATATGGCATCATCACATACAGTCAGGTCCAAAATGATTGGCACCCTTGATAAAGACAAGCAAAAAAAGCCCGTATAAGGTAAATAATACTAATACTGAGCTATATTGTGTGCTCAAAACATTGGGAAATTATATACTTTTTTTACAATTAATCAGATAAATAGATTTTTAACTAAGTAAAAATGATATACACTACCATTCAAAAGTATTGGGGTCACTTGTTTTTTGAAAAGACAAGCACATTTTTTGTCCATTAAAATAACATCAAATTGATCAGAAATACAGTGTAGACATTTTAATGTTGTAAATGACCACTGTAGCTGGAAATTGCAGATTTGTTATGGAATATCTACATAGGTGTATAGACGCCCATTATCAGCAACCATCACTCCTGTGTTCCGATGGCACGTTGTGTTAGCTAACCCAAGTTAATTATTTTAATGTTAGCACAGCTGAAAACTGTTGTTCTGATTAAAGAAGCAATACAACTGGCCTTCTTTAGACTAGTTGAATATCTGGAGCATCAGCATTTATGGGTTTGATTACAGGCTCAAAATGGCCAGAAACAATCAGAAACATCAGTCTACTCTTGTTCTGAGAAATTAAGGCTATTCTATGTGAGAAATTGCCAAGAAACTGAAGATCTCGTACAACGCGGTGTACAACTCCCTTCACAGAACTGCGCAAACTGGCCCTAACCAGAATAGAAAGAGGAGTGGGAGGCCCTGGTGCACAACTGAGCAAGAGGACAAGTACATTAAAGTGTCTAGTTTGAGAAACAGACGCCTCACAAGTCCTCAACTGGCAGCTTCAATAAATAGTACCCGCAAAACACCAGTCTCAACGCCAACGGTGAAGAGGCGACTCCGGGATGCTGGCCTTCTAGGAAGAGTTCCTCTGCCCAGTGTCTGTCTTCTTTTGCCCATCTTAATCTTTTCTTTATATTGGCCAGTCTGAGATATGTCATTTTCTTTGCAACTCTGCCTAGAAGGCCAGCATCCCGGAGTCGCCTCTTCACCGTTGACAATGTTATGTTATTTAATGGACGACAAATGTGCTTTTCTTTCAAAAACAAGGACAACAAGTCACCCCAAACTTTTGAACAGTAGTGTATATTAAAAAAATAGCAGTCAAAATGATTGCCACCCCTGCCACCCCTGCGTTCAATAATCTTGCACCCTCTCATTGCGAGGATAATGACTTTTTCTAAGACTTTTATGAGGTTGGAGAACACGTTGGGAGGGATCTTAGGCCATTCCTCCATACAGAATCTTTCCAAACCACAGGTTTTCAATGGGGTTCAAGTCTGGAGACTGAGATGGCCATTGCAAAATGTAGAATTTTGTGATCAATTTTGATTTTTTCTTTCTCTAAAATGTCCAGGTACTTTAACAAGGACCCCAGGATCAGTGGAAGCAAATTAGCCCCATAACATCAAAGATCCACCACTGTATTTTACGGTAGGTATGAGGTACTTTTCGACTGATGCTTTTGTTTTCCAACGCCAAACCCACCACTAGTGTGCATGGCCAAAAATCTCTATTTTCATGTCATATGACCAAATCACTAGTTTACAATCCAAAGGCCAATGCAGTTTGTCAAACTACCTGTCTGCAACTGCCTGCCAATGGCAGAGATGAAAAGACAGGAAAGGACCCACTCCCCTTCCCCTACCACGTTCAGGAATTTAAAAAACGACACTCCCTATCGCCACTAAACGGTGGGACATTGGAAATAATCAATTTCAAGGGACTCCCGCCAACCTGCAAGAGCTGGGACGTTGTGACTTACGAGAACACTTTTCAGAAGTATAATCATTACATGAGTATCTAGTGTGGAAGGCGAGAACATGTACTGATGCTATGATTATTGCGTGTTGTAGAAAGGTTTAATAAGTGATGCGTGCATCCATTGATCTCAGTGGAGGAAAACTGATATTCCCTTGTGGATTATTGGATATTATTAGTGCACGAAATGACAGATCTCGACCCGTAGCCACTGCAGAATTTACGTAAGCTGCATTCACTGTTGTCTTTTTCATCCCTAGAATCAATGCTTGGTTCGAGTGTGTAAATCTGTGTGTACTTCAGTAGATAGATTTCAGATAGGAAGGAGGAAATGCACATTTTGGGAGGAAGGAGAGATAATTGGGATATAGCCCATGTTCAGTCTTGAAGGAAACTCAACTACCTCAATATATACAATACAGTATACACAGTACACTGAGTATACCAAACATTTGGAACACCTTCCCTTCCCCTGTTGACCTCAGAACAGCCTCAATTCGTCGGGGCCCATGTTAACTCCAATGCTTCCCACAGATGTGTCAAGTTGGCTGGATGTCCTTTGGTAAGTGGGCCATTCTTGATACATACGGGACACTGTTGAGCATGAAAACCCAGCACCGTTGCAGTTCTTGACCCAAACCGGTACTCCTGGCACCTACTACCATACCCCGTTCAAAGACACTTAAATATTTTGTCTTGCATGGCACACATGCACAATCCATGTCTCAATTGACTCGGGCTTAAAAATCCTTCCTTAACCTGTCTCCTCCCCTTCAACTACACGGATTGAATTGGATTTAACAAGTGACATCAATAAGGGATCATAGCTTCACCTGGTCAGTCTGTCATTGAAAGGGCAAGTGTTCTTAATGTTTTGTATACTCAGTGTATAATACTGTACGTAGTAGGACATAGGAGAACCACGTTGAGAGAATCCCTTGGTACCCACATAACCATTTCAAGAGATTGACATTAGAATGAGACCACACACAGCAAATAATACAGGCCTTAGTGACTGTGTGTCTGTGTGTGTGCGTGTGTGCGTGTGTCAGGGATGGGCATTTGACATTAATATCGTGAAAAAAACATGATATCCAGTTAAAATATTAAAGAAATCTGGACTCTTGACCAATCTGTAGTTTTGGCTAAAAGCAACGGTGATATATTTTAAATGTCATGGTATTTTAAATGTCATGGTATTTTAAATGTCATGGAGTATCCTTGTAGGTAACAATGTCAACAATGTCACAAGGATCATCTAATTTCATTTATAAACAACGCTTTTTCATTGTCAAAATAGACACGGACTCCAAGTAATCGAATGACAACGTCCGTTCGGATATTAGATGAACCGTGTCCCTCCCTAGTGTGTGTGCGCGTGTGTGTGTGAGTGTGGTCACTGGTCAGGCTACAGTACACTCATGATGTCTAGTCAGTAGACTGGACACCCTATACTCTTCTCAAATGTAGGATGAGCTAAGTGAGGACTGACTTAAGGGGGGGGGGGGTGAAGGAGTGAGAGAGTGTGTGTGTGTTTGATTTATGTGTGTGTAAGACTGTGTGTGTGTGTGTGTGTGTGTATGTGTGTTTGAGAATGCATCTGTGTCTGGGTAGATACTAGGGAGCGCCAAAGAAAGACTACAGGATACAGGTTGGCTAGTCTGGGGGCTGCTTCCCAAATGGCATCCTATTCCCTATTTTTGCGCTAGTTGTACCTGCACCAACATGTTTCCTTCATAGCTTGTTCTCCATCTATTTTTTTAAATAGGGAGCCCATTTTTTTCAGCACTTTTATTTCCATGACTGATCAAAACTAATTTTCTCGTGGCTCTCTCTTTTCTCTGCAGCAGACAAACGTTGAGCAATATGTTGGGAACATCGAATCGCAATAAAGACCCAGTATCGAATCGCAATACATATAGAGTCGTGAGACTCGCAATAATTATCGTATCAACACCTAAGTATCATGATAATATCGTATCGTGAGGTCCCTGGCAATTCCCAGCCCTTCTATTTAGTACACTGTTTCATCAAAACTCAATAGGGCTCTAGTGAAAAGTAGGGGAATAGGGTGCTATTTGGGATACAACCTGGGTGTCTCAATTGAGTTATTAATATCTGAAAGGACAGCTGAGGGGCGGAAGTGGGGGAGGGAGGGGTGAGGAGGAGGAGGAGGGGGGGGGGAGTGAAGAGGGAGAGGGGAATGAGAGGGGTGTCCGTTCTAGAATTAGCTCCTGGAATCTGTGTATGAAGTTCACAGGGGGATATGTTTCAGTGTGGGGGTTTACACCGCCGTCATATATACGTTATGCGTAAGCGCTCTCCTCTCTCAGGCGTCGGTCTATCTCTTTCTCTCCTTTCGTCTCTCCGTCACTCCCTTTCTCTCGCCATCTTTCTCCCTCTCGTTCTCTGCCTGAGCCTCCGTGTGAACTCTGGCTTGGTTGCTGTGGAAACGCTGGGCCCACACCACCTACTGCATCCTCTCTGTCCATCTCTTTACCTCCTCTCTCTCTTCCTCCCTTTTTCTCTTTCTCACCCTCCTCTGCCGCGGCCTCTTTCTCTTTTCACTCCACCGTCTCTTCGCCTCCGCCCTCTCTCGCTTTCTCTCTTCACTCACCATGTCCATCTCTCGCTCTCGTCTCTGATTCTCTCGTCATCTCCCACTAGCACACTCTCTTCCTTACTCTCTTCTCATTTTTCTCGCCGTCCATCGCTCATTCTGCTAATGCAAACTCCCTGTTCGACCTATTAATCCTCTCTCCATTCTCTACCCACACTTCTGTCTCTCCATCTTTCTCTTACCTTCCTCTGTCTCATCCTTTATCTCGATCCATCTCTTTCTGCTCCATTTTGTGTTCTTAGAGCTTTTCCTGTATGTCTTCCTTCATGCGATCTTAATTCAACCCCCCCCCCCCCCACACACACACTGCACGAGAGATCAAGTGCCACTAGCAGCAATGGGAATGGTGACATCACTGTACAGTCATCGGTCTAGTAGTTCCACTGTCTTGCTTTTGAGAGACCGTGGATGGATTCATATTTGCCTACTAGTATACTATACTGTAAAGTACAAGTTAGGCAATAGAGCTACTGTATAAGCCTTATAGCGAGAGACAGTGGCCTAGTACTTCTGTACAGTAATGTAGATCTAGGATCATTTCAGCTTTGTTCATTTGTAATGAATGACCATGCTGATGTTGATCTATATCAGGGATGGGGAACTTTGACGGGGTCCATAAAAATCTGAACTCCACATGATGGGCCGCAATTGCTCGCGGGTCTGCACACTCACACACACACACATATTCAAACGCACGCACACACGCACACACGCAGTCATCTTTGCCTTTAGTGAGGAACACGCCCCAATCTGTCACTCTGGGTGACATGGAAGATGAGTGGCACAGGAATCGCTGGAATTTTCCATTTCGTGATTGGCACGGCTAATGTTTCACCCACCAGACTCTTTACACACGCACACACACAAACACACACCGGTATTGGAGGTAGGCAACCATGCATTATACTGTACAAAGAGTCTATTGGCTATCCAATATAGGCCTATTTCGTTGAAGATAAAACTGGTTACAGGATCAGATGGATCAGAGTAGAGAGAGTAGAGTAGATTAGAATAAAATAGAATCTGAATATGAGCTTGCCTACTCATCACAACAAATACTAGACTACTAGACATGGGCAGGCAGGGTCCTGGGCGGCGCCCAATCAGGAAAATACCATTAGGCCAAACCAGTACAGTGGTTGCTGCAGCAAATGACAGAGTGGGCTTATCTAGATCGTATCAACATGTAGTAGAATGATTGAAGATATATTTGGGTCTGTGGGGGCCTGGGGAACAGAACCAGTGTGATGTTCTACAAATAAGCATGCTTCCCAAAACCAACTAACAACAACTGTTGACCCTGGGGGCTATAAAATAGTTCTGTTTTAGCCCAATGGATGATGTCATCTTTTGATGACATCATTCCCAATATGAAACTGGTGGCCAATAAGCGATTCAACAATGTAAAGACTATTCAAGTTTAGTTCAAATTTTACGCCCAGTAAAGTTGAATGGTCTATACCGCAGTCAACCCCGCCTACTAACATTGTGATATTTTAAGTGTTCACGTGAGTCTGTGATGTTTTCTGTGGCGCGTCATTTAGCGATTCTAGGGGCAATAAATGGACAGTTGTTGCGCGCGGCCCCCTCGCGCTTTTAATCAAAAGTATAGAGACAGTGGGGCAAAAAGGTATTTAGTCAGCCACCAATTGTGCAAGTTCTCCCACTTAAAAAGATGAGAAAGGCCTGTAATTTTCATCATAGATACACTTCAACTATGACAAACAAAATGAGAAAAGAAATCCAGAAAATCACATGGTAGGATTTTTATTGAATTTATTTGCAAATTATGGTGGAAAAAAAGTATTTGGTCACCTACAAACAAGCAAGATTTCTGGCTCTCACAGACCTGTAACTTCTTCTTTAAGAGGCTCCTCTGTCCTCCACTCGTTACCTGTATTAATGGCACCTGTTTGAACTTGTCCACAACCTCAAACAGTCACACTCCAGTCACACTCCAAACTCCACTATGGCCAAGACCAAAGAGCTACCTAAGGACACCAGAAACAAAATTGTAGACCTGCACCAGGCTGGGAAGATTGAATCTGCAATAGGTAAGCAGCTTGGTTTGAAGAAATCAACTGTGGTAGCAATTATTAGGAAATGGAAGACATACAAGACCACTGATAATCTCCCTCGATCTGGGGCTCCACGCAAGATCTCACCCTGTGGGGTCAAAATGATCACAAGAACGGTGAGCAAAAATCCCAGAACCACACGGGAGGACCTAGTGAATGACATGCTGAGAGCTGGGACAAAGCCTACCATAACATACTGTTATGTTCAGCACATAACTGTTTTCTTTCTGTTTCTGTCGTCTGGTAGATAAACCAAGAGTGTTAAAAAAGTCTGAGTCTGGACAACCCCTCCCTCTCTCTCTCTCTCTCTCTGCCTTTCTCTCTCATTCTCCAGTGAAGGTCACCTCTCCCAGCTCTTACTGACACCTACCCATTAGCTCCCTCTCTTTCCATTTACTGTAACCAGCCCCCTCACCCACTGAGCACCGACCGACACCGGACGTTCATGGTCGTTGCACTACACTACGCCGCCAGGGACTCAAATCCTGCAGTGCCAGACGTGTCCCCTGCTTAAGCCAGTACATGTCCAGGCCCGTCTGAAGTTTGCTAGAGAGCATTTGGATGATCCAGAAGAAGATTGGGAGAATGCCATATGGTCAGATGAAACCAAAATATAATTTTTGGGTAAAAACTCAACTCGTCATGTTTGGAGGACAAAGAATGCTGAGTTGCATCCAAAGAACACCATACCTACTGTGAAGCATGGGGGTGGAAACATCATGCTTTGGGGCTGTTTTTCTGCAAAGGGACCAGGACGACTGATCCGTGTAAAGGAAAGAATGAATGGGGCCATGTATCGTGAGATTTTGAGTGAAAACCTCCTTCCATCAGCAAGGGCATTGAAGATGAAACGTGGCTGGGTCTTTCAGCATGACAATGATCCCAAACACACCGCCCGGGCAATGAAGGAGTGACTTCGTAAGAAGCATTTCAAGGTCCTGGAGTGGCCTAGCCAGTCTCCAGATCTCAACCCCATAGAAAATCTTTGGAGGGAGTTGAAAGTCCGTGTTGCCCAGCAACAGCCCCAAAATATCACTGCTCTAGAGGAGATCTGCATGGAGGAATGGGCCAAAATACCAGCAACATTGTGTGAAAGCCTTGTGAAGAGTTACAGAAAACGTTTGACCTCTGTCATTACCAAGAAAGGGTATATAACAAAGTATTGAGATAAACTTTTGTTATTGACCAAATACTTATTTTCCACCATCATTTGCAAATAAATTCATTAAAAATTCTACAATGTGATTTTCTGTATTTCTTTTTCTCATTTTGTCTGTCATAGTTGAAGTGTACCTTTTATGAAAATTACAGGCCTCTCTCATCTTTTTAAGTGGGAGAACTTGCACAATTGGTGGCTGACTAAATACTTTTTTGCCCCACTGTATATCTATCAATCAATCTAGGCCTATCTATCAATCTGTCTGTCTTTCTCTATGGAGTAGCCTATGGGCATTTCCATCTAAAAGGACCCATGAGCACCAACATGTGAAGTTCATAGGAGCATAACAAAATGGGTGTCAAATGAAACATACGAGTCT
This sequence comes from Oncorhynchus kisutch, assembly GCF_002021735.2. NCBI lineage: Eukaryota > Metazoa > Chordata > Actinopteri > Salmoniformes > Salmonidae > Oncorhynchus > Oncorhynchus kisutch. The sequence goes on from NC_034182.2 coordinate 21,260,835, forward strand.
ATATTTTGGGCATAGATACATTTTTCAACCTTTTTCCATCTTAAAAGTGCGGCATAAGTAAAGGCTTTGATTTCTGGATAAACAGATGGAAAAGGGGTCTTAAGAAACATCTACTAGAAAAAGTCTTCAAATGTATCAGAAATACATCAAAACAATCATGTTCAATGTAAAGACCCCTGCCAACTAATATCAACACACATTTAGTTTTGGAGAAATTGTTTACCTTCTGTAAGTCTAAGAAATATTGGCTTGTAATTCTGTTACCAAAAACCCACGTATCTTTATGTGGAGGGAGGATAATGAAAGTTTAGAGGAGAAACACATAATGGTACACCTAACAATGAATTATAATGATTTTACTTATATAAATGTTGTTCATAAATTATTAAGTGATTAAAACTTGTAATTATGTTACAAAATTGGTAACGGAATTACGTAAAAATCAGTAACGGAATTACTGCAGCTGAATTTGGCTACAATGGGAAATTTTAATAGTCACAAACCACAGTTGGGTCACCTGCTACTGTCCTCCGTTCCACTGGCATACTGTTATGTTCAGCACATAACTGTTTTCTTTCTGTTTCTGTCGTCTGGTAGATAAACCAAGAGTGTTAAAAAAGTCTGAGTCTGGACAACCCCTCCCTCTCTCTCTCTCTCTCTCTCTCTCTGCCTTTCTCTCTCATTCTCCAGTGAAGGTCACCTCTCCCAGCTCTTACTGACACCTACCCATTAGCTCCCTCTCTTTCCATTTACTGTAACCAGCCCCCTCACCCACTGAGCACCGACCGACACCGGACGTTCATGGACGTTGAAAAGTAGTTGAAATTCGGTCAGTTCACCCTGGCCTTGATGTTAACGTCCACAGACAAACCGGACTGGACCAAATCTGAACCTATCATAGACGTACAGAACCGGTCAAAAGTTTGGACACACATACAGTGCTTTGAAAAAGTATTAATCTCCCTTGGTGTTTTTCCTATTTTGTTGCATTACAACCTGTAATTTAAATGGATTTTTATTTGGATTTCATGTAACGGACATACACAACCTAGTCCAAATTGGTGAAGTGAAATAAAAAAAAATACGTTTAAAAAAATTTGAAACATTTTTAAATGGAAAAGTGGTGCGTGCATATGTATTCACCCCCTTTGATATGAAGCCCCTAAATAAGATCTGGTGCAATCCAATTACCTTCAGAAGTCACATAATTAATTAAATTAAGACCACCTGTGTGCAATCTAAGTGTAACATGATCTCAGTATATATACACCTGTTCTGAAAGGCAAAAGAGTCTGCAACACCACCAAGCAAGCGGCACTATAAAGACCAAGGAGCTCTCCAAACAGGTCAGGGACAAAGTTGTTGTTGAGAAGTACAGATCAGGGTTGGGTTACAAAAAAAGATCAGAAACTTTGAACATCCCACGGAGCACCATTAAATCCATTATTAAAAAATGTAAAGAATATGACACCACAACAAACCTGCCAAGAGAGGGCCGCACACCAAAACACAAACACCAGGCAAGGAGGGCATTAATCAGAGAGGCAACAAAGAGGCTGCAAAACTCCACAGTGGAGATTGGAGTATCTGACCATTGGACCACTTTAAGCCGTCCACTCCACAGAACTGGGCTTTACGGAAGAGTGGACAGAAAAAGCCATTGCTTAAAGAAAAAAATAAGCAAACACGTTTGGTGTTTGCCAAAAGGCCTGTGGGAGACTCCCCAAACATATGGAAGAAGGTACTCTGGTCAGATGAGACTAAAATTGAGCTTTTTGGACATCAAGGAAAATGCTATGTCTGGCGCAAACACAACACCTCTCATCACCCTGAGAACACCATCCTCACAGTGAAGCATGGTGGTGGCAGGGACGTTTTTCATCGGCAGGGACTGGGAAACTGGTCAGAATTGAAGGGATGATGGATGGCGCTAAATACTGGGAAATTCTTGAGGGATACTTGTTTCAGTCTTCCATAGATTTGAGACTGGGCCGGAGGTACACCTTTCAGCAGGACAATGACCCTAAGTATACTGCTAAAGCAACACTCGAGTGGTTTAAGGGGAAACATTTAAATGTCTTGGAATGACCTAGTCAAAGCCCAGACCTCAATCCAATTGAGAATCTGTGGTATGACTTAAAGATTGCTGTACACCAAATCAAATCAAATGTTATTGGTCACATACACATGGTTAGCAGATGTTAATGCGAGTGTAGTGAAATGCTTGTGCTTCTAGTTCCGACTGTGCAGTAATATCTAACAAGTAATCGAACATTTTCACAATAGCTACCTTATACACACAAGTGTAAAGTAACGAATAAGAATATGTACATATAAATACATGGATGAGCGATGGCCGTGCGGCATAGGCAAGATTCAGTAGATGGTATAGAGTACAGTATATACATATGAGAAGTCATTTAGGGTATGTAAACATTATATAAAGTGGCATTGTTTAAAGTGACTAGTGATAGATTTATTGCATCCAATTTATTATTATTAAAGTGGCTAGAGATTTGAGTCAGTATGTTGATAGCAGCCACTCAATGTTAGTGATGGCTGTTTAACAGTCTGATGGCCTTGAGATAGAAGCTGTTTTTCAGTCTCTCGGTCCCAGCTTTGATGCACCTGTACTGACCTCGCCTTCTGGATGAGAGCGGGTTGAACAGGCAGTGGCTGTTCACAAGGGGAACCCATCCAACTTGAAGGAGCTGGAGCAGTTTTGCCTTGAAGAATGGGCAAAAATCCCCATGGCTAGATGTGCCAAGCTTGTAGAGACATACACCAAGAGACTTGCAGCTGTAATTGCTGCAAAAATAAAGCTCTAAAAAGTATTAACTTTGGGGGGTGAATAGTTATGCACGCTCAAGTTTTCATTTTTTTGGTCTTACTTCTTGTTTGTTTCACAATAAAAAATATTTTGCATCCTCAAAGTGGTAGGCATGTTGTGTAAATCAAATGATACAAACTCAAACTCAATTTTAATTCCAGGTTGTAAGGCAACAAAATAGGAAAAATGCCAAGGGGGGTCAATACTTTCGCAAGCCACTATACTAATTCATGGGTTTTTCTTTACTTTACTATTTTCTACATTGTAGAACAATTGTGAAGGCATCAAAACTATGGAATAACACATATGGAATCATGTAGTAACCAGAAAGGTGTTAAGCAAATCAAAATATATTTTATATTTTATATTCTTCAAAGTAGCCACCATTTGCCTTGATGACAGCTTTGCACACTCTTGGCATTCTCTCAACCAGCTTCATGAGGCATTTTCTCAACCAATTTCATGAGGTAGTCACTTGGAATGCATTTCAATTAACAGGTGTGCCTTGTTAAAAATGAATATTCCTTTCCGTCTTAATGCGTATGAGCCAATCAGTTGTGTTGTGACAAGGTAGGGGTGGTATACAGAAGATATCCCTATTTGGTAAAAGACCAAATCCATATTATGGAATCTCAAATAAGCAAAGAGAAACAACTGTCCATCATTACTTAAGACATGAAGGTCAGTCAATCCAAAAAACTTCTAAAACGTTGAAAGTTTCTTCAAGTGCAGTCACAACAACCATCAAGCGCTGATGAAACTGGCTCTCATCAGGACCGCCACAGGAAAAGAAGACCCAGAGTTGCCTCTGCTGCAGAGGACAAGTTCATTAGAGTTAACTGCACCTCAGACGGCAGCCCAAATAAATGCTTCACAGAGTTCAAGTTACAGACACATCTCAACATCAACTGTTCAGAGGAGACTGTGTGAATCAGGCCTTCATGGTCGAATTGCTGCAAAGAAACCACCACTAAAGGACACCAATAAGATGAAGAGACTTGCTTGATCCAAGAAACACGAGCAATGGACATTAGACCTGTGGAAATCTGTCCTTTGGTCTGATGAGTTCAAATTTGAGATTTTTGTTTCCAACCAACTTATCTTTGTGAGGCGCAGAGCAGATGAATGGATGACCTCTGCATGTGTGGTTCCCACCGTGAAGCATGGAGGAGGAGGTGTGATGGTGCTTTGCTGGTGATACTGTCAGTGATTTATTTAGAATTCAAGGCACACTTAACCAGCATGGCTACCACAGCATTCTGCAGCGATACGCCATCCCATCTGGTTTGTGCTTAGTGGGACTATCATTTGTTTTTCAACAGGAGAATGACCCATAATACACCTCCAGGCTGTGTAAGGGCTATTTGACCAAGAAGGAGAGTGATGGTGCTGCATCAGATGCCCTGGTCTTCACAATCACCCGACCTCAACTCAATTGAGATCGTTTGGGTTGAGTTGGACCGCAGAGTGAAGGAAAAGCAGCCAACAAGTACTTAGCATATGTGCGAACTCCTTCAAGACTGTTGAAAAACGCATTCCCTCATGAAGCTGGTTGAGAGAATGCCAAGAGTGTGCAAAGCTGTCATCAAGGCAAAGGCTGGCTACTTTGAATCTCAAATATAAAATAGATTTTGATTTGTTAAACACTTTTTTGGGTTGCAACATTATTCCATGTGTTATGTCATTGTTTTGATGTCTTAACTATTATTATACAACGTAGAAAATATTAAAAAGAAAGAAAAATCCTTGAATGAGTAGGTGTGTCCAAACTTTTGACTGGTGCTGTATGTTTCACAAGTTTGGATAGCACAGTACAGTACAGTGAGAAGAGCTCAGTCAAGAACAGTACAAGACAATACAGTGGTACAGTACAGTACAATAAAGTAGAGTAAAGAAAATGTGGCATAGTACAGTAGAGTACAGTATATTGTATTGTACTCTACTATACTGCTATCCTCTACTATACTCTACTCTTCTAGTGCACTGTACTGAACTCTACCCTACCCTACTCTGCTGTGCTGTATTGTACTGCACTGCATTGTATTGCACCATGTCCAAACTTGTGAAACATGACTATGCATTTCTGTATAGTACAGATCCGGGACCCATGATGTAATCCATTTCCATAATTCTGTCACCGGGTGTAAAGCCACTTCACTTACTGTAGTTCAGTAACCAAATGAGATTTTTTTCAAACTCAAGGTGCCATGTCATAGCTGACACCCCATTCTTTCGGCAGACATCTTTGAATTGGGGCGGCAGGTAGCCTAGTGGTTAGAGCGTTGGGCCAGTAACCGAAAGGTTGCTAGATCAAATCCCTGAGCTGACAAGGTAACAATCTGCCCCTGAACAAGGCAGTTGACCCACTGTTCCTAGACTGTCATTCTAATTAAGAATTTGTTCCTAACTGACTTGCCTAGTTAAATAAAATAATAATAAAAAACATCTTTGAATCTTAATTTGGAGCAGATATTTAACAGAGTTTTTGGAAAATGTGGTCGCATAGGATCCTGAGGGAGATTTTACCGTAATTCCGTTACCAAAGTTTGCATCTGCACAGTTCTTCCACTAAATTTGTTTGTGCAAATGTTTCAGTGGAAATGTTTCAAAGTAGTACTGGTGCATAGAGTTGTATGGCTTGTTCTACTTTTAAATCATTGTTTTTTGTTTGGCATACATTTTAAAGTGAAACATCTGAGTCAAAGCCTAATTCCATTATCGTGGAATTGCTCTATACATTATCTAGTAATAAGGCTTGATTCCCGGCACATAGGTAGACTACATGTATAGTCTAGTCTGAAGATGATATGGCATTATGGCAGGAAACCATGCCATCTTATTTTGACAGCAGTGCCACAGACAGTCGTTATGCAACATCAAGGAGAGATCTCTCTCTCTCTCTCTCACGCACGCACGCACGCACGCACGCACACACACACACACACACACACACACACACACACACACACACACACACACACACACATTCACACACACACACACACACACACACACACACACACACACACACACACACACACACACACACACACACACACACACACACACACACACACACACACACACACACACAGGATGGCACTGGTAACGGTTATCAAGCTAACCCAAACAGCCAGCTGAAGTAAACAGACCTCAGACATTTGTGACATGGCCAGTTCAGGAAATCTCTCTCTCGCTATCTGTGTGTGTTGATCTGTCCAACATGGCACAGGATCACAGCAATTAGGCTACTAGGTCTAGGCTACGAAATTGGCTGCCATAGTCGTGTAATAATGTAAGTACAATAATAATAATAATAATAACAATAATAATACATTATTATTAACATTAATAATAGACCTATAATAAACACTGATTAGGCCTACAAATGCCATGTTTCTCAACAAACTGGTTTCATCCGATTTGCAACAATTTTATTTGGACCATAATAATAACGCTAGCTCATAATTTGTTGCGTTTACAATGCAGCGTCGATGTTCGTGTAAACACCACGTCGTCCACTGTACTGTCTATGAAATCTATTAAAAACACGACATACGAGACATCGGCTACCTTCTGCGGTCCCCAACCAAACAGATGTGCGCGAGGCGAGGAACACCAACAAACACACATGCGTCTCGCTCAGTGGTCTCGCCATGGAAGGCGCGACACACACGCAACAGCATCAGCACAGTAGTCTGTACCCCACCACCACCACCACCACAGATATACGCACCGTCAACCACTATACCTCACCATGTCCAATTGCATGGTCATGATGCCTGGGGGAATTGAATTCATATCCCGATTCGAATGTTCCAAGTCCATTCCACTCACTGACGGGACTGACAGAGGCACGGGACTAGATCGAGACATTTCGAGCTAAATTTCTATAAAAGGACAGACACAGCAGCCTGCTGATGCACGCACGGACGGAGCTCGAGAGGAGCGGAGCGCGTGGCTGGGTTCATGCTGTGCGTTTACCCTTACCCAGCTAGTTAGTGGTGGGTCCTCCAGTGGTCAAAACCAAATCAACCCTGCTTCAGCTGCTGCTTCGCTGAATCCCCCGGAAGGCAACGTTCCCTCCTCGCCCTGTCACCGTCTTTAGAGGACGTTAAACCCCGTGTCGCCGGCACCGTTCATGGGGTGAGGAGGGTTTCTAGTTGGGGAGCGAAGACGCGCGGTTTAAATTACGGTCTTCGCTGCCTCGATGTCAGACACAGATGTCTTCTGTTTATTGTGCCCCTCTCTCTCGGTATTGAGTGGAGGTAGTGTCAGAGCCGTACTATGCTGTTATGACGACAGGGGGAGACTGCCACTGATAAAGCTCTTCCACGAATGGGGAAAAAAAGGAAAAGGGGTAGGCTACTCAAAGAAACTCTCGCGAGAAGAAACGCAGCTATCCCATACGCATCTATTCTTCATGGATCAACAAGGGTTTGCTTGCCAATACACTTGCCAGTACACTGACCACACTTGGTATGTAGGCTGATATGATGTTCTGATATTTGTATTTCTCTTTCAAAATCGAATTGCTTTATTGACATGACATACTATTAGTAATAATAAGAAGGCAGTAGGCCTGATAACTGACGATGATGAAACAGCCTATAGGGAGGAGGTCAGAGACAACAACCTCTCCCTCAATGTCAGCAAGACAGAGAAGCTGATCATGGACTACAGGAAACGGAGGGCTGAGCACGCCCCGATACACATCAACGGGGCTATTGTGGAGCGGGTCGAGACCTTCAAAGTTCCTCGGTGTCCACATCACTAAGGATCTATCATGGTCAACACACACCAACACAGTCGTGAAGAGGGCACAACAACGCCTCTTCCCCCTCAGAAGGCTGAAAAGATTTGGCATGTGCCCTCAGATGCTCAACAGGTTCTACAGCTGCACCATTGTGCGCATCTTGACTGGCTGCATCACCGCTTGGTGTGGCAACTGCTTGGCATCCGACCGGAAAGCCCTACAGAGGATATTGCGTACAGCCCAGTACATCACTGGGGCCGAGCTGCTCGCCATTCAGGACCTCTACACCAGGCGGTATGCCCTAAAAGTGGTCAGACTCCAGCCACCCAAGTCGTAGACTGTTCTTTCTGCCACCGCAAGGCAGGCAGTGAGAAGAGCTCAGTCAAGAACAGTACAAGACAATACAGTGGTACAGTACAGTACAATAAAGTAGAGTAAATAGTTAGTAAAATAACTACCGGGACGATCTGCATGGACCCTTTTGCACTGTTTTGACTTCATCACAAACGCTGCTGCTACTGTTTATGATCTGTTACTTTATTCCTAGTTATATGTACATAGCTACCTCAATTACTATCGCACCCCTGCACATCAACTTGGCACTGGTACCATTACACATTGTGTATTTAGTATTACGTGTTTTACTTTTCTATTATTTCTCTATTTTCTTTCTCTCAGTATTGTTGGGAAGGGCCCCGAGTCAGCGTTTCACTGTTAGTCTACGCCTGTTGTTTACGAAGCATGTGACGAATAAAATCAGATTTGATTGAAATGTTGTCAAAGTATCAATGGTACTGTAGGCCTACAACTGCATCGAGTCATACTATACAGTACCAGTCAAACGTTTGGACAAACCTACTCATTCAAGGGTTTTTCTTTATTTGGACTGTTTTCTACAATGTAGAATAGTATTGAAGACATCAAAACGATATGGAATCATGTAGTAGTGACCAGGAGTGGTGTGATGCTGATTTCGTGTGTGTCAACAGCGCAAAAGGAGAAAGCTCTTTGACTCGACAAGATTTCGACATGTGAGGTGGGAAGCTATGACTTTCAGAGTAGGGCACCGGTTAAAAGTGTCATCTCTGGTTGGACAGACTGTGTGGGTTTAGGGAGAACATTCCAGGAGTGGTCGACGCACGTCGATTGAATCGAATGAAAGACGGAAGGAATCAGTTTTTTTTTTACTGTCGTTAGGTGAAGTGGTTCTCCCAACTTATGTAAAACTTGGGTAGGTGAGATATGCGGTGAGATCGTATGTACAGAAACCGTGGCATTGTTACAAGTGTAAAAAGTCTGGACACGTGGCAAGTGTTTGTCGAAGGAATAAATATGTAATAGTTGAAGAGTCAGATGAAGAATGTTGTTGTAATTGTGATGGGAACCACGTTCCAAAGTTCCCGGAGTGCTCTGTATGGATGAAGGAGGTCGCATTTGCTAGGATCAGGGCCATCCAGCAGGTCTCCTATGTGGAGACAGTGAGAATAGCTGAAGGAGTGAGTAGAGAGGAGATGGTAGTGGATGTCCCACAGTCTGCAGTGAATGACATGCAGGAGAAGTATCCTGACATACGAATAGTGAAGAAGGTGGCGTTTGTAGTGCAAGTGATCAATTCCACTAGTCAAACTGGGGGGGGGGTAGTATTTTTTTACTACCCCACACAGTGGCGGCAATACACCTTATGAGTGTAGTCTGCCAATAAACCTCAGAGAAGAAGAACTCTGGGGTGGCTCCTAGAGGAGGAAGACTGCCACCAATGCTATCACTGGGACCATGGCACACCCAGCCACGGGTGACCTACAGCCAGAGGAGGGCCAAGCATGTGCAAGTGTTGTCCAATACATTTGTTCAGAATGGCTCCTTGCTCATGCATGTTTTCCTCTCTGCCCTCTGTAGCCTGCACTAGACTGTTACTGATTGTTACTGTCAGTAAGAATAGGAGTAGTATCTCTGACAATCTCTTCCCGCACTCACGCTCTGTCCCTCTGTGTGCACGCAATGAATTTCCTCCTTTCCTCCAGTCAATCTTGAGAAATATTGAGACTGGACAAGAGAGGGAGGGGCACACCGATGATGAGAAATGGGTGTGTGAGAGAGATGGACTAGGTTGGTCAATACTGCTGAGTTCAGGGAGGGCAGAGAAGTGTTTGCTAATTAAGGAGAGTGCCTAGACTCGTCTGGTCAGCCTCTCTCTCTCTCTCTCTCTCTCTCTCTCTCTCTCTCTCTCTCTCTCGCTCTCTCACTCACACTCACTCACTCACTCACACACACACACACACACACACACACACACACACACACACACACACACACACACACACACACACACACACACACACACACACACACACACACACACACACTCACACACACACACACACACACACACACACACACACACACACACACACACACACACACACACACACACACACACACACATTCTCGACTGCCCAGCCTCTCATTTCTTCTGAGGGCACATCGTGAAACACGTCGCTAAAATACTTTGACATTCTTGTCCTTCAGAGACACACACACATGCCCACACACCCTTGCACGGGCTCAGACACACACACACACACACACACACACACACACACACACACACACACACACACACACACACACACACACACACACACACACACACACACACACACACACACACACACACACACATGCACAAACACACATGCACAAACACACATCTCACACCAACTGGCAAGATACATATTATAAACATGACAAGAGAGGGCTATAACTGGTCCTAAATACATTTCCTTTTAGCCAAATCACCAACTTAAAAGACTACATTTTAATATCAGTATTTTATTTGACTGACTCTGCGCTCTCTCTTATTTCACACTGCTTTGCTCTGCCCTTACTGTACAGTATTGTATGACATCATCAGTATGGGACAGAGACTGCACCAAGGTTGCGTCTTCAATGGTACCCTATCCCGCATAGGGCTCTGGTCAAAAGCAGTGCACTAAAAGGGAGTAGGGTGCCATTTGGGAGTTAACCTATAAATGCCAGCGGAGGCACCAGTGGAGATAATTTATAACCGGTCTGATCAATTGTGTAATAAAACATTACTGGCTGTTTGTCTGTTTAATGGACGAGAGGGGAAATGAAACCCTGCCTTTCCTCTCATACTGCAGATATGCTACTGCTACTAGGGCCAGGAGTTATACCTGACAACATTTGGACCTGACCAGGAAAAACTCATTTGGACAAAGGCTTTAAACTTGTTGTATTTGGCGCATGTGACAAATAATATATATATATATATATATATATATATATATATATATATATATATTAACACTTGGTAATCCACATTCCAGAACTTTGTAATCTGGAAGGTTCTGTGGAACATTTAAGGTTTGATGTGGCTGCTGGCAATGATAGAGACGTAGAGGTTGTGCAGAAGGTACACCCCCCGTTCACAAAAATGGATCGAGGCATTCGGTTACTGTTCGGTTAAACGTTAGAAGGGCAAAACGAGTGACCGAAGCGACTTTGAGCGTGGTGTGATCGTCAGTGTCAGGCGCGCTGCATCCAGTATCCCAGAAACGGCTGCCCTCCTGGGCTTTTCACACACAACAGTGTCTAGGGTTTACCGCAAATGGTGTGACAAACAAAAAACATCCAGTCAGCGGCAGTTCTTTGTGCGAAAACAGCTTGTTGATGAGAGAAGTCGAAGGAGAATGGCAAGAACCATGCAAGCTAACAGGCTGGCAACAAAAAGGCAAATAATGGTGCAGTACAACAGTGGTGTGTAGAAGGGCATCTTGGAATGCGCAACTCGTCGATCCTTGTCACGGACAATTGAAGGTTGGAAAAACGTCACCTGGTCCAACGAATCCCAGGTTCCTGTTGCGTCATGTTGATGGCAGAGTCAGGAGTTGGCGTAAACAGCATGAGTCCATGGACCCATCCTGCCCGTTACAGGCTGGTGGCGGTGGTGTAATGGTGTGGGGAATGCTTTCCTGGCACACGTTAGGTCCCTTGATACCAATTGAACAATGAACATTTCCGAAACCTTGTAGAATCCGTACCCCAGAGAATTCAGGCTGTTCTGGAGGCAAAGGGGCCTGGCCCAGTACTAGATGGGTGTACTTATTAAACTGGCCGGTGTGTATGTCTATGAGCGTAAGAGGTAGAGCAAAAGGGAAGCCGTGCAAGGTGAACGACCGTGAATGCTTCCTGGGTTTTTCTAATGCAGTTGTCATTGATTATCTGTCTCCTTGGAGGCTGAAATATACAGCCTCTCCCACAGCCCAGCTATTAATTCAGCCTAACTCAATCACAACTATTACCCATTACACAAACACAGACAGAGAGGAGGAGACATTCAGGTTGGAGAGGAATAGGCAACAGAGATGGAGTCTGTACAGATAAAGAAAGGGGGAGAGGCAGAAGGGAAGGGAGGAGAGAGAGAGAAGAGATTCAGGTTGGTGAGAAGTATACGCAATGCACTAGAGGTGGAGAGGGCAGGGATAAAAGGAGGGAGGGAAAAGTGCGGGAAAGAGGGAAGGGGAAAAGAGAGCAGTGAAAAGCGGGAGGGAGAGGTTGGAGAGGAGTAGGAAACAGAAATGGAGAAAATTAGGGTAGAGAAAGGGAAAGAGGGGGAAAAGTGAGAGAAATTATAAGATGAGTGTTCATGGTCATGCATGTGTGTGTCCTCACATGCTTATATGTGTGCGTGCGTGCGTGCGTGTGTGAGAGAGAGAGAGTGTGTGATTTTGGAAATGAACATTCTCCATCCCACTCTCCAGCCTTCTGACTTTGTACTGCTGACCTAGGCGGGCTATTTTGTATCCAACTGAAGGACACACTGACTATGTCACACAGTTTTTAGTATTCAGCTCCACAGAACACACAACAGGAGGTCCTGTTACACTACACTATCTCTAATGTCAGTGTCATTGTGACGAGCTGCATTGCCTGACTACACACAGTAACAGTGCAACTGAGACAAGAAACTAAAATAATGAAAATGGACCTTAGAAACCGCCATCAAAACTCCATACATACTCTCTCATACAAGACTCCACGTAAGATCTCTGTCTCTGTAACCCCGCAGGCTACATACAGGAACAACACAAACGAGCCAAGGTAAATCAACAATAAAACGGATCGTCAAATAATCATTGTCTACGATTAGTAGAGCTGGAGATGGAACCACCTCGGCCACCGCTCACTTTAAACACCATCAAAAAGTTTACAAAAAAATACATAACACCCGAAGCCAATTTCACCCATGTATGGAATCAGTAGGTTAGGCTCTATAGCCCCACATGAACCCACAAGGAGGCCCTATTACTGCTCTCTCTCTCTCTCTCTCCCAGGGAGAGAAATACCCTGGTTAGAAGGAGGAAGGGAAGGCATCCTTTGGATAAAGAGACCCTATTTCTGCCCTCTGTGTCCCAGGCAGAGAACTACTCTGGCTGAACGTTAAGTGGTTCTGTCCTAATAAGCGAGCTTCATCACGGCCCCATCAGGGATCCATATAACTACAGCCCTTAGGTAGCTCTTAGAGTGGTGGCCTGGAGCGAGAGAGTGAGGGATGGAGGGAGAGAGGAGGGAAAGAGACCGAAAGAGCTCCTTTAGGCTGAAGAGGGAAAGAGAGAAAAAGGCCGGGGGAGAAAGAGCTTTACCAGAGGCAGGGAGAGAGGTAGAGGAAGGGATGGAAGGATGGAAGGATGGAGGGTGGGAAGGAGAGGAGGGGGAGAGAGAGAAAGAGCTTTCTCGGGCTAATCTATAATGGGGCGGTTAAAAGCATCAGTGTGCTGATTCAGAGCTATTATCTAATTGCTGCTGCATTGCTGATTGGCTGAACACATCAATCTCTCTCGCTGGCTCCTGCTGGCTGGCTCACCCATCTCCCGATGTTGCACTCCTCTCTCTCTCTCTCTCTCTCTCTCTCTCTCTCTCTCTCTCTCTCTCTCTCTCTCTATCTCTCTAAAAGATGTGGGAGTTTATCAAAATTGGATTTGTTTTTTAATTATTTCTGAGTCTGCGTAATCTGAGGAACATATTGAGTCTTCATGGCCACCCTGCTCTCCCTCCCCTTCTCAATGCTACAGCACCACTTGTCCTCTTGTCTCCTCTTTGTTCATTCTTGACAAAACTACTGCAAATGAAGAATGATGATGTTGCCTTGTTATGGGGGACCTGGGAATCTTATGACATAAAATCACTATAAACTCCATAGTCAGAAGAAGGAGAGATAGGTAGGTAAATAAACAGCACCCGGTGTCACAAGAAGGCCAAGAAGATCATTAAGGAACTCAGCCATCTGAGCCACGGCCTGTTCACCCCACTACCATCTAGAAGGCGGAGACAGTACAGGTGCATCAAAACTGGGACCTGAGAGACTGAAAAACAGCTTCTATCTTCAGGCCATCAGACTGTTAAACAGTCACCACTAGCCGGCCTCCGCCCAGTACCCTGCCCTGAACTTTAGTCATTGTTATTATCCGGCCATCACCCGGTACTCAACCCTGCACCTGAGACTGTTGCCCTACATATGTAGTCATGGAACACTGGTCACTTTAATAATGTTTGCATACTGTTTTACCCACTTCATATGTGTATATTCTGTATTCAAGGCTCATCCTATATAACTACTGCTGTACATACAGTGGCAAAATAAAGTAAGTGAACCCTTTGGAATTACCTGGATTTCTGCATAAATTGGTCATAACATTTGTTCTGATTTTCATCTAAGTCACAACAATAGACAAACAGTCTGCTTAAACTAATAAAACACAAACAATTATACATTTTCATGTCTTTATTGAACACACCGTATAAACGTTCACAGTGCAGGTTGGAAAAAGTATGTGAATCCTTGGATTTAATAACTTGTTGACCCTCCTTTGCGGATCAGACCTGCACAAAGGTCAGGTGGAATTTTGGACCATTCCTCTTTACAAAACTGTTTCAGTTCAGCAATATTGTTGGGATGTCTGGTGTGAACCGCTCTCTTGAGGTCATGCCACAGCATTTCAATCGGGTTGAGGTCAGGACTCTGATTGAGCCACTCCAGAAGGTGTATTTTCTTCTGTTGAAGCCATTCTGTTGTTGATTTATTTCTGTGTTTTGGGTCATTGTCCTGTTGCATCACCCAACTTCTGTTGAGCTTCAATTGGCTGACAGATAGCCTTACATTCTCCTGCAAAATGTCTTGATGAACTTGGGAATTCATTTTTCGGTCGGTGATAGCAAGCTGTCCAGGCCCTGAGGCGGCAAAGCAGCCCCAAACCATGACGCTTCCTTCATCATACTTCACAGTTGGGATGAGGTTTTGATGTTGGTGTGCTGTGCCTTTTTATCTTCACACATAGTGTTGCGTGTTCCTTCCAAAACAACTCAACTTTAGTTTAATCTGTCCACAGAATATTTAGCCAGTAGCGCTGTGGAACATCCAGGTGCTCTTTTGGGACAGCAGACGTGCAGCAATGTTTTTTTGGGGACAGCAGTGGCTTCTTCCGTGGTGTCCTCGCATGAACACCATTCTTGTTTAGTGTTTTTCGTATCGTAGACTTCTCAACAGAGATGTTAGCATGTTCCAGAGATTTCCGTAAGTCTCTAGCTGACACTCTAGGATTCTTTTAAACCTCATTGAGCATTCTTGCGGCGTGCTCTTGCAGTCATCTTTGCAGGATGGCCACTCCTAGGGAGAGTAGCAACAGTGCTGAACTTTCTCCATTTATAGACAATTTGTCTTTCCGTGGACTGATGAACATCAAGGCTTTTAGAGATACTTTAGTAACCCTTTCCAGCTTTATGCAAGTCAACAATTCTTAATCTTAGGTCTTCTGACATTGCCTGGCTCCGCAAGGCAATCAAACAAGCTAAGCGTCAGTATAGAGACAAAGTAGAATCGCAATTCAACGGCTCAGACACAAGAGGTATGTGGCAGGGTCTACAGTCAATCACGGATTACAAAAAGAAAACTAGCCCAGTCACGGACCAGGATGTCTTGCTCCCAGGCAGACTAAATAACTTTTTTGCCCGCTTTGAGGACAATACAGTGCCACTGACACGGCCCGCAACCAAAACATGCGGATTCTCCTTCACTGCAGCCGAGGTGAGTAAAACATTTAAAGTGTTAACCCTCGCAAGGCTGCAGGCCCAGACGGCATCCCCAGCCGCGCCCTCAGAGCATGCGCAGACCAGCTGGCTGGTGTGTTTACGGACATATTCAATCAATCCCTATCCCAGTCTGCTGTTCCCTCATGCTTCAAGAGGGCCACCATTGTTCCTGTTCCCAAGAAAGCTAAGGTAACTGAGCTAAACGACTACCGCCCCGTAGCACTCACTTCCGTCATCATGAAGTGCTTTGAGAGACTAGTCAAGGACCATATTACCTCCACCCTACCTGACACAAACTGAATTGGTCCACCCACACAGACAGCATCGTGAAGAAGGCGCAGCAGCGCCTCTTCAACCTCAGGAGGCTGAAGAAATTTGGCTTGTCACCAAAAGCACTCACAAACTTCTACAGATGCACAATCGAGAGCATCCTGTCGGGCTGTATCACCGCCTGGTACGGCAACTGCTCCGCCCACAACCGTAAGGCTCTCCAGAGGGTAGTGAGGTCTGCACAACGCATCACCGGGGGCAAACTACCTGCCCTCCAGGACACCTACACCACCCGATGTCACAGGAAGGCCATAAAGATCATCAAGGACAACAACCACCCGAGCCACTGCCTGTTCACCCCGCTATTGTCCAGAAGGCGAGGTCAGTACAGGTGCATCAAAGCTGGGACCGAGAGACTGAAAAACAGCTTCTATCTCAAGGCCATCAGACTGTTAAACAGCCACCACTAACATTGAGTGGCTGCTGCCAACACACTGACTCAACTCCAGCCACATTAATAATGGGAATTGATGGGAATTGATGTAAAATATATCACTAGCCACTTTAAACAATGCTACTTAATATAATGTTTACATACCCTACATTATTTATCTCATATGTATACGTATATACTGTACTCTATATCATCTACTGCATCTTTATGTAATACATGTATCACTAGCCACTTTAAACTATGCCACTTTGTTTACATACTCATCTCATATGTATATACTGTACTCGATACCATCTACTGCATCTAGCCTATGCCGCTCTGTACCATCACTCATTCATATATCTTTATGTACATATTCTTTATCCCTTTACACTTATGTGTATAAGGTAGTAGTTTTGGAATTGTTAGCTAGATTACTCGTTGGTTATTACTGCATTGTCGGAACTAGAAGCACAAGCATTTCGCTACACTCGCATTAACATCTGCTAACCATGTGTATGTGACAAATAAAATTTGATTTGATTTGATCTCTTTTGTTCGAGGCATCACATCGGGCAATGCTTCTTGTGAATAGCAAACTCAAATGTGTGATTGTTTTTCATAGGGCAAGGCAGCTCTCACCAACATCTCCAATCTCATCTCATTAATTGGACTCCAGGTTAGCTGACTCCTGGCTCCCATTAGCTTTTTGGAGAAGTCATTAGCCTAGGGGTTCACATACTTTTTCCAACCTGCACTGTGAACGTTTTAATGAGGTATTCAATATAGACGAGAAAAAGACAATAAGTTGTGTGTTATTAGTTTAAGCACACCGTGTTTGTCCATTGTTGTGACTTAGATGAAGATCAGATAAAATGTTATGACCAATCTATGCAGAAATTCAGGTAATTCCAAAGGGTTCACATACTTGTTTATAGTCACTGTACCTCTTCTATTCCTTTACTGCCCGTAATGTCTATACACACCATCATATACATATATATTTATATTCCAGACTCTGATATTGCTACATAGATTTCACTTAACGTCTCTGCCTTTGAATTCGGGCAGACGTTTTTTAGCATCATTCCACCTTTCTCTTAACACTCCAAGCTTTCATATTGGTATCTTCTATTGTAGTTCAGCAGCCACGCATGCAGTGAACATCTGTGGCTGGCTATAGGGCCCGGAGTGGAATCTACTGTACTGTATGTTGCACTCTGTGGTTTAATACTGTAATATTAACAGCGTTACACTGCCACCCTATGGCCAATAGTTGACGGTGCACCCAGCAGCCTACATCCAGAGGTAAGTGACATGAGGTTTTTTCCAATCATGTCACGTGACCTATCCTCTCTCTCATCCCTCTCTTCCTCCTTCTAATATCATTCCCCACCTCCTCCTTCTCCATCCGATATCATTCCATCCCTCCACCCTTCCATCCATCCCTCCCTCCATCACATATTGCTCCTAGCCAACAGACAAATCCTGTCTGTCACCAGCAGTTGTTATAGTGTTTAGGGCCATGAAATAATGTGTGGATGAAGGACAGGCAGGTTGAACAAAGAGAAAACAAGGCATACAAATCCATAGATGTATATTTCTTGTGCAATTCACATCTATAGGCCACATTGAGCTTTTTCTTTCATAATTTTTATCTAGTGTTAGAGCATAAGCCTAAGCTTATAAATCCAGGCTGCATCACATCTGGCCGGTGATTGGGAGTCCCATAGGGCGGCACACAACTGGCCCAGTGTCGTCCGGGTTTTGCCGGGGTAGGCCGCCATTGTAAATAAGAATTTGTTCTTAACTGGCTTGTCTAGTTAAATAAAGATGAAATACATATACATATATATATATATATATTTTAATTATAAGCCTAACTGTACGCACCCCAATCTCCAAATGCTTTTGGGAACTCGGACAGAAAGAAGTTCATGTTGATCCACTGAGTCAAAAAGGTTTAATTCATTAAGAGAAAAGCTGTGAAATGCAGATTGGAAATAAAGAGAAGGGAGGGTCAGAGGTGTAGCCTAATATTTGGGAAAGACGTGTGATTATTGTGAGGCGCAATACATATTCGACAGTCACAACACGGGACGTCAAGGGGCTGTACTGTCAGAGTTCATTGGAGTAGTAACTGAAATCTGGACACTGACTGTAGGTCTATAACCTCTCACATAGCCTAATATAATATGAACTCCTACAGAATTAAGCAGTTCTTGCTGTAAAATGATACACCAAATCAAATGTCAATTCTGACCGGGGAACAGGAGTGGAGAAAACATGATTTATTTCTTTCAGCATCTTGAGAGAATAAATGTGAAGTTAGGGACCGTCTGTAAAGGTGCTATCTTTATCAGCTGATAGAATTTCAACCACAAAATATGCATCCAAGCAGAACTGAAATCTTATCGAAAAATCTTTCAAATCTTAATTCAGAAGTTATTGAATTTTCTCTCCGGTCCCTAAACATCTTTGCTGCGGGAGAGAACTTTACCTACAGTATGTCAACTGGACTGAAGTGTTCATTCTATACATGTATGAGATATATTCTAGGGCAACAAGTAATGAAAGAAGAGTAGCTGCGTGTACATATACTGAACAAAAATATAAATGTAACATGCAACAGTTTCAAAGATTTTACTGAGTTACAGTTCATATAAGGAAATCAGTCAATTTAATTAAATTAGTTAGGCCCTAATCTATGGATTTCACATGACTGGGAATACAGATACCTTTAAAAAAAATGGGTCTCACAATGGGCCTCAGGATCTTGTCGCAGTAGTTTTGTGTATTCAAATTAACAATCGATAAAATGCAATTGTGTCCGTAGCTTATGCCTACCCATACCATAACCCCACCGGCACTCTGTTCACAATGTTGACATCAGCAAACCGCTCGCCCACACGACGCCACTTCTGCAATTGTGAGGCCAGTTGGGCGTACTGCCAAATTCTCTCAAATAACGTTGGAGGCGGCTTATGGTAGAGAAATGAACATTAAATCCTCTGCCAACAGCTCTGGTGGACATTCCTGCAGTCAGCATGGCGATTGCACACTCTCTCAATTTGAGACATCTGTTGCATTGTCTTGAGTGCCAAAACATTTTAGAGTGGCCTTTTATTGTCTCCAGCACAAAGTGCACCTGTGTAATGATCATGCTGTATAATCAGCTTATTGATATGTCACACCTGTCAGGTGGATTTTGTGCACAAGATTTGAGAGAAATAAGCTTTTTGTGCATATGGATCATTTCTGGGATCTTTTATTTCAGCTCATGAAACATGGTACCAACACTTTACATTGCGTTTATATTTTTGATCAGTGTAATTATAGACAAGTTGACCAACAAATAGCCTACCAAAATGTCGGAAATTATATGCAGAAACATAGGCCTATCTACATGAGGCTTTTAAAAAAACATGGGCCTTAGATTTTCACTTTATGGGTTATTAGCAATTGCGATCTAGAAGAAAAAGAAATGCACACCTATTTAGGCGAGGTGCTGGTTAGCGGAGTAGAAAACTACATAAACGTTTATACATAAACGAGTCATCCCGCAGTGTTTGTGATTATACCCTGATGAAGACAGCTTGGCTGTCGAAACGTTGGTAATTAAATGTTGCATCTGAGCTCCTAGAGTGTGCGGCTCTCTTTTATTTTCAAGTTATTAGCAATTGCAGGCAGGTGCGGGTGAACAAACAGCTGACCCGCGCATCACTAGTGATCACACACCACACCTCAATCGGCTAAGGCCCTGAAGAGCAGCCGGTTAGTAGCATCCGGTGTGTTTGAGCAGGGTTAGAACGAAAACTTGCAAGCCCAGTACACCAGCTTTGACCCCCTGTATTCAGATGCCTGTATGATGTTATCAGCTGGGGACAGCTGCTGTTATTCTGGCTGTGGTTCAAACTCAAAGTAAACAGCCCTCGTCCCTCAGCACTATGCCCTTGGGGGAATCCCCGCGGCCATATTTGTCGTCGGTTCAAATGATTAGCCAAGCAAGGGAAGTTTGCAACCCCCTCAGCCCTCGTTTTTTATTTTGTTTGCGAGTGTACAATTATGTTCACCTCGGGGACTGAAACGCCCCATAATTAAATTCGCAATGATTGTTCATCCGCTAAGAAAAGTCCACCAAAACTTAAAACCTCAACATCAATATGAAATCAACATACAAGTGTAAGTAAAAAAACAATGTAAATAAGTTAGAAATTGTGCTACTAAATGCATAAACATGTCTCATAAAAGTAATTATGTTTTTGTTTGGTTAGCTTTTGGAAATAAATAAATAAAACATTTTCCTTCTTCAGAAGTAGCTAGTTAGCTAGCAGTAGGCGTATATTGATAATTATATAGTTAATATAAGTAGACATGCAATTATAATTGACTGTAGCGCATATAAAGCACCCACCTACCGGTGGCTGAAAACATAATCATTGCGGGATGAAAGAGTGACAAATTTCCGGGCAAGGACGGTACATTTAACTTATGTCAGAGTTATACTTAAACTAAATCTTTGAGTGCTTTACGATAAGGATGGCTGACAAGTCACACTCAGATAATTTGTTGAGGGCCCCGAGACAAAAGTACAAAGGTATTTTATAGCCAAGATACACCCCTTTCAACCTACATGACGAACAACAGATATATAGAATGGGTCACAAGGTTAAGATCTGTATGAAAGATACATATTGTCACGTCTGCTCCCGCCCCCCCCCCCCCCCCCCCCCCTGATGCTTGAGGGCGCCAGGTTGCCCTGCATCACGCACTCCTGCCATCCATTACGCACACCTGCCTTCCCTTGTTACGCACATCAGCGATATTGGACTCACCTGGACTCACTGTTTATTTCCTCCCCTATATTTGTCAGTTCCCCAGCTCTGTTCCCTGCTGCTGCATTAATTGTTTTTGTCTGTGTTATTAGTTTGCTGACACTGTTCCTGTCTCGTGCCATGTCTGTACTTTATTAAATGTTTTACTCCCAGTACCTGCTTCGACTCTCCAGTGTCCTCCATGTGACACCTATAATACATAGCAGACAGTATCTGCTGTGTCAACAGTTTTCATTGTGTAGAGACCAGTGTCTGGCCCTCCGACTCCAAACTAGAACCATGTCGGCCCGGTACAGTATAGAACAGAAACATTAATTCATGCTCTGGAATGCTCTTTAGGTTTTATCACCCAAAAGACATTGTAGATCTCCTGTCAGTGTTATTTCCCAGAGGCCCATCCTCAGTAGAATCCCCACACAATAGTTAACAGAATACTCTATTCTGTTGAATAAAACAACCATTTGATGCAATAAAAGTATTATAACATAATCTTGCAATTTTTCCACCATACTTTCAAACCCCAGCTGATGGTGCTTCCGTTTGTGTGTGTGTTTCTGATGGTGCTTCCAGGTGCACACTAAAATATTAACGAAAGGTAGGTGGCATCAGAGTTGGCCTCATTTATAATTCAGGACACACACCTAGTGGAGGCCCCTCAGAGGAGGAAGGGGAGGACCATCCTACTCAGCGAATTTCATAAAAATTTAAATAGTGAAATATTAAAGTTTATTTCTAGATACAACTATAGAAAATATATTTACATCACCAAATAACTGATTAAAACACACTGTTTTTCAATGAAGGTCTACAGTAGCCTCAACAGCTATTTTCAAAAACATAGGAGGCTTATTGTTCTCACCCCTTTCCATAGACTTACACGGTAATTATGACTACTTCTGGAGGACGTCCACCAACCTATCAGAGCTCTTGCAGAATGAACTGACATGTTGTCCATCCAATCACAGGATCAGAGAATTAATCTAGTACTGAAAGCACAAGGTACAGCTAGCTAGCACTGCAGTGCACAAAGTGTGGTGAGTAGTTGACTCAAAGAAAGAGAAAGACAATAGTTGCACAGTTTAAAACAAATATTTTTTTCTGAAATTAAGGAGAAGCAGCAGAGATTTATTTTGTAGTATTTTATTTATTTTTGTATACCTTTCACGCTAACTAATGCAGCTAATTTAGCCTACTCGACAAACTGACTCAGAGAGGACTGCTATTTATGCTAGCTAGCTGGCCAAGGCTATCCAACACTGCAACTCAAATCGAGCTAAACATTTGTTTTTATTAAAACAGGTTTTTAGACATGTTTGCAAATGTATAAAACATTTTGAACAGAAATACCCTATTTACATTAGTATTCAGACCCTTTGCTATGAGACCCGAAATTGAGCTCAGGTACATCCTGTTTCCATTGATCATCCTTGAGATGATTCTACAACTTCATTGAAGGCCACCTGTGGTAAATTCAATTGATTGGACATGATTTGGAAAGGCACACACCCGTCGCTATAAGTTCCCACAGTTGACAGTGCATGTCAGAGCAACAACCAAGCCATGAGGTCGAAGGAATGTCAGTAGAGCTCTGAGACAGGATTGTGTCGAGGTTACCAAAAAATGTCTGCAGCATTGAAGGTCCCCAAGAACACAGTGGCCTCCATTCTTAAATGGAAGAAATTTGGAACCATGTGGTGATGGGAGAACCCTCCAGAAGGACAACCATCTCTGCAGCACGCCACCAATCAGGCCTTTATGATAGAGTGGTCAGACGGAAGCCACTCATCAGTAAAAGGCACATGACATTCCCCTTGGAGTTTGCCAAAAGGCACTTAAAAACTCTCAGACCATAAGAAACAAGTTTCTCTGGTCTGATGAAACCAAGATTGAACTCTTTGGCCTGAATGCCAAGTTTCACGTCTGGAGGAAACCTGGCACCATCCCTACAGTGAAGCATGGTGGTGCCAGCATCATGCTGTGGGGATGTTTTTCAGCAGCAGGGACTGGGAGACTAGTCAGGATCGAGGCAAAGATGACCGGCGCAAAGTACAGAGAGATCCTTGATGACAACCTGCTCCAGAACGCTCAGGACATCATACTGGAGTGAAGGTTCACCTTCAAACAGGACAATGACCCTGAGCACACAGCCAAAGCAACGCAGGAGTGGCTTTGGGACAAGTCTCTGAATGTGCTTGAGTGGCCCAGCCAGAGCCCGGACTTGAACCTAATCGAACATCTCTGGAGAGACCCAAGAAGACTCGAGGCTGTAATCGCTGCCAAAAGTTCAACAAAGTACTGAGTAAAGGGTCTGAATATTTATTTAAATGTGATATTTCCATTTTTATTTGAAATAAAATTGCAACGAATTCTAAAAACCTGTTTTTGCTTCGTAATTATGGGGTATTGTGTGTAGATTAATGAGGGGGAAAAATACATATTTAATCTATTTTAGAATAAGGCTGTAACCTAACAAAATGTGGAAAAAGTCAAGGGGTCTGAATACTTTCCGAAGGCACTGTAGATGAGAGAAGGAATTATACAACGAGCACAGTGATGATGGTGTATGTGTTTTCTATGAAAGTGAGGGGGATCAGGGGTGAATTCATCCTGCCGATTCTGTTGCAAAGCGTTTCTTGAACAGAAGCAAACGGAACCAAACGGGGATGGACTTAACTGAATTTGTCCAATAAAAACTCTAGTTTTTGTACTAATGATTACACCCCAGATCAGCTAGATGCAGTCAAACGTGTGCAAGGCGGTACACACTGGGCAAAAACTGGTTGAATCAACATTGTTTCCACCAAAACATCTACGTGGGAAACTCATTAGATTTGCAAAAAGTCATCAACCGCCAGGGCATTTCATATTTTTTTCACTTGACTTTTAACCTGCCGATTTTGTAGATATCCAACTGATAGTTACAGTCTCGTCCCATTGCTGCAACTCCCATGCTTACTTAACCCGGAAGCCAGCCGCACCAATGTGTCGGAGGAAGCTGGCGACCGACTGCCACAAGGAATCACTAGAGCGTGATGGGACAAGGACATCCCAGCCGGCCAAACTCTTCCCTAAGCTGGACGACACTGGGACAAGTGTGCGCTGCCTCATGGGTTCCCCGGTAGCGGACGGCTGCAACACAGCATCTAACCCGGATCTGTGGTGACGCGGCAACATTAGCTATTCTTTTGCCTCAATCACACTAGACCTGAATCAGAAGATGAAACCATAGGCCAAACAATTGAAGATTGTTATTCTGACGTTTTCTCAGTGCAATTTGAGTTATATTATTCAATCTGGCAATGTAAAGTTATTGTTCTGTCAGTTTCCCAAGCTAATTCCCTACTTTTCACAGACACAGCAGTAAACAGCTCTAACGTTACAGGTTTCACTGTCATGGTACATAGTAGAGGTCTGCACACGACCGATTTCTTCATCCTGCTCCTGGTCACACCCGCTGGCTTTCTGTCTGACTCCCACCCGCTACAGCAAGAACTGGTCCCAAACCCAATTGCAGTCCCGCAATGTAATTTTAGGCGTATGTGATGCAGCCCACTTGATAGCCATGGTCCCAACAATTTTGCTAGATGTAGTTTGAACAGAGCAAAATTGGAGAGACTTGCACTTTCTCTAAATCTAAGTTTATAGATTATAGATTTTCAGACGGAGAATTATGGGTGATCAATATTTAGGCCCATTTCTAGGCAATGTAGGAAACTATAGCCTAATCATAGGCCGATTTAGGAAGTACATTTCCTGGGAAAGATTACTGCCCCGTGCTTCCCCGCCCATGGGTAGGCTATAGCCTACTATTTCATTGAGACCACATGCGCACCTGATCTCGCACGTACAGTGGTTCCTCCTTTAAAAGTTGCGAGCTTACACCACGGGACTTAGAGGTACCCAGTGTCACGGCTTCATTGCTCTAGACCACCACAAGGGGGAGTTAGAGCACTCATTATGCATTTGGGTCCCTAGGTTTTTATATGACCAATCATATCGAGTGGTTCCAATGACGAGTTTGACGTGAGCCACCCGTCCCTGGTGACTTTCCTCAGCAAAGATGGCTGACAAAACATTACGGGGGAAGCAAATGTAAGTAATTATAACGTCATAACGAGTCAAACTAAAAATGTACAATTGAGAGGAATATGTTAGTTAATGTAGAGACAAACGTTTGTGCATATTTTTTTGTCATAAAGTTAATTTACGACAATCGCAATTTAGCAAGTTAACTGACTAGCTAACATTATGTGTTATGTGTTATGACATGAGTACAGTATGACATTGTAATTCATGTTGTTTAATGTTTTAGGGACTCCTGAGAAAACCAGCAAACCAAATATATTCATTGATCATGTACTTTTCCTTGGCAAATAAATGTGAGGTTCAGGTATGAATCTCTGTGAGACATTCTTTTTCAGTCATATCCAATACCAGGTGTATCAATCTCCATTCTTTGAATGATGCTGTGTCTGCATGTATGACTGACAATTATACACTTCAACAGTGTTTACCACTCCTGCTCCTGGGACATCAATGATTACACATTGTAACTATGCAATAGACTAGAAACATGATTTAAGTAAAGGCTGATTTGTAATTCATATATACAGAAAGAAAACCTATGCATATCTAACTCCCTTCATAGTATTTAAATGTGATACTTAATTTCAACAAGTGGAGAATGTGAAACACTTTATTGAAATACATTAATTATCCAGGTGTTATAAATACATAATACATGCATTATAATTATGATAATTGTAATATTATATTATAAATACAAGTTCAATCTATACTTCAATGCACATATGGTGTGCATTATAAAACGAGGAAGAAAGACGAGGTGGAGAAGACAGAAAGGGAAAGAGGTAAGAACAGAGGCAGACAGCATATGATTCATGAATTACAGTGCTACCCTAATATTCTCTCAGTTCAACACAATTAATTACAGTGTCTCTAGCGGTGTCTCCTAACCAGCCTTGGGCCCCCAGTTGGCCTGAAGGTTATCTTAAGAGTGGGTGAGGTGGCGATGACGGGACTGGCTTCCTCTCTCACATCAAAACACACCTGCAGACGAGAGACAGATGGATAGAGAGCATTATTCATTGTTTTTTTTGTTCGAACACGGTCAGTCATCATAATCATCAGGAGGTGAAATCACCCTGTTTTTGTTTGCTTGGAAATGTTGATACTGGGGACTGTTATCTGAAGAAACTGTGTAACCAAGCATTTATAGCAGCTAAGAAAAGCATTGCCATTAATTGGAAGGTTGGTTATCCTCCCACAATGTCAAGTTATGTGTCACTAGATGTGATTTATTACAAGATTAAGGGTATACTGAGCAACTTTCATAAGGTCTGGTGCCTTATATGGAATTTCAGTACGACTAAAGGAGTCTGTATTGAAAACATGCCCAAGTCAGGGGAGATTCCTATTTAGGCAATCCCTAGAGGCTGGGCTGCTCAGTCCTATGGAGGATGTGCTATTTCTGTGTGTTAATGTATATTTGAGGTGTTTTTTTTGTTTCCAAACCTTTCCCTTGGGAATTAAAAACACTAAAAGAGGTGAACTGGGAAGGAAATTGTATTGGGAGAGAGTTAAGTTATTACTAGACTGATGGGGGTCGGGCGTGCAGGGGGCTTGGGCTGGCTGGTCGGTCTGGCTGAAAATCTTCTATATGGAGGCGGCATATTGGATTGTGTAAAAATTAAGGACATTTGCTTTTGATTCCAACAAAAATTCTGGGGAAAAGTACCACAGACCCCCCCCCCCCCCCCCCCCCCCCCCCACCACCACTTCTAAAACCAAAGTGGCGCCATTTTTAAGACTAGGTTGAAGCAACCTCATGATAGGTATAGGAAAAATCGAATATCATGTAGGAGCCTAAAACTATTGATGTAATATTGAGCTGGGTGAATGGAATATGAATGACAGTCACCCAATATGCTGTAATAGAAATAAGAACATGCTCATAACAATTTTTTTAAATCCTCCATAGTCTTAAGCAGCACCGATCGTCACACACACACACGCGGCTATTCTGTGTTGAGTGGTTAACAAATAAACAGGTCCTCCTATAGGCTTAATTCATGCAACTTTAGTTGTGATACAAACGTTGGGATATATGTTTAGATTTTTAATACATTCTAATGCTGCGTGAGGCAATTCTAATGATGATTTGAAAAAGTTGCATGAAAGGCATGAGCTCTGATTTGTTTCTTGTGCACAAGCACTTGATAATATTCTCACCAGGCTTCAAATATCCCAGCGGCATGCCCCTAGTGTGGCCACAATGTAACCTAAAAAAATCCATGCCTTTTGCAGTCAAAGTGGACGTTTTGCCTATTCCCCCATAGTACAAAAGTTGACATATTCTATTGGTCAACTTGTCCTTCTGTGCAATAAATAAATATTCCAAACATACTCTGGGACAGTTGTGGGATGCGATAGATTCTAAATTCATAAATTCAGACTACTATTGGTGGACTAAGATTTTATTTTAGTTGGGACCAGTCCTAGAAATGCAGGAAATGAGCTATAGATGCCCCCCAAAATTCTGAGGGCAGACCCCTTGCCAGGTTACCCCCCCCCCCCCCCCCCCCCCCACCTCCCCACTTCTAAAACTAAAGTTGCGCCCCTGTCTTTACACATACTAAATATTATATATGTCAAATTACTTTGGATTTAGAATGGACCATTATCATGCACCTGTCTCGGAACAGGAACATGGGAATAAAAGAACATGTCATCTATGCATTTATATAGGGAATGGAGGACGCTTTTCCTGTGGTTCACATTCATGCCAGGTAAAGCGAAAACATTTGCAATGATGTCAGAGTGATTTGAGGGACAATAGAGTGCTGAGTGCCAGGCAGTCAGCAAGTTTGAGAGGCTACTAATGACCATCTCAGCAGCATCAGAGAGTGGAGAAGCCTAGTTACCGTGTCTAAATGTGACTGCGCTCATGACTCGTGACTGCCGGTGTGGCGGTAATATGGTCACCGTAACAGCCCTAGTACTATCTCATGTCAGTGTTGTAAAACTTTAACAGACGGGATTGACCTGTGTGAAATAATTACTTGTGTTGAAAAGACATTGTCAGCGAGTTTGCCATGGAGGAATCGCATGAGTTGAGTATCACATTCTGCTTCTTATTAGATATTGGGAGCGTGATAAACCAAACAACAGAGATACAATTGAGAGTGTGAGCAAGTGTTTCCTGTAGATGGACCTGGCAAAGGACGGCTTGCAGTAACTGCAGGATCAACAGAAGTCACAGTGAACTTTCTCATGGACACTTGACAAATTCACAGCTGATTCCACTCAATTACTGCGAAACCGTTGATAAAAATTAAGTTAATTTACAAGGGAGTATAAATGTGTTGGATTGCATTGGAACCCTCTTGTGCTGTAGTGTTGCAGAGTCATATGCAGTCAGGTCCATAGTTATTGGCACCCTTGATAAAAATAAAGAATACAAATACTGAGCTATATTCTATGCTAATTATACTAATACAATTGCTCAGAAAAAGAGATGTTTAACAAGTAATACAAAAAAATGTCTCAGGAATATAGGGGTCAAAATGTTCAATACTCTAGCAACCTCCCCTTGCGAGGATAACAACACGGAGCCTTTTCTTCAAATGTTTTATGAGATTGGAGAACACGTTGGGATGGATCTTACACAATTCCTTATGGACTGCCCTCTTCAATTCAAACCACAGGTTTTCAATGGGTTTCAAGCCTGGAAACTGAGATGGCCATTGCAAAATGTTGATTATGTGGTCAATTAACAATTTTTGGGGTGGATTTTGATTAGTGCTTGGGGTTATTGTCTTGCTGGAAACCTTGAATCCAAAACAAGACACATTCATTAATTAATTAATGCATTTGTCCATCCATTCCATTGTAAACAAACAAGGTATAGCTTCAAAACATGGTTAAAAAAATCATGTGGTTGTCATGGACTGTCAGTCCTTGCATCTAGAGCGTTGATCGGTTGGTTGGTTGCAGAGATTAAAAAAATAAAAATAAGGTACGAAGAACGTTTATTTCCGCATGTGAATAACAAGCTATACAATTTACAACCCTTTGTTATCTTCTACAATGGTAGCTCCATTGGAGCTACATATCTCTTATTTATTGCCTTGCCATCGCATCACTTCCCTCCTGTCCTCACACCAAGGCTATAATAAATCCTATTTAGAGATCAAAGAGAGGTGATGGTTAAATATTGAAGCAACAGCTCGTTTGACACAGACCACCTCCCTTTAGTCACTTCTAAGTCATTGTATATACAGCGTAATATGCACCTCAGCTCTTGTTGAATGTCATGTTAACATAGCGTCTGCCCCTGAGCAATCATGGGTCTCAAGAGAACCCATGCTATGGATATACTATGGTGTTTTCTACTATTGATGGCAGTTATAGGTATGATCCCATACTGAATGCATTTGAATGGAAAATGCTTTACCTTTTCTATGCTTCGTGTGATTTTAAATTACATTTAACCCAAAAAGTGCAAACATATTTTGAGTTTAAAAGTCCAATACAGATGTTTTTGGGTAACAGTTAGGTACATTCCTGTGTCCCCCCCCCCCCCAATTAGAATGGTGAAAAAGAAACAAACATAGCTTCTTAGAAAAGAGCAATTTCTCAAGCAAGAATTTTGCTAGGACTGCCTGGGAGTTGGTCTGACTGGGTAGGGGAAAATTTGCTATTTGGAACTCTCTGTCTTATTGGTCTACTAACTAACTAACCAACTCAGTTCTAATTGTATCTGAAAGATGAGACTCTCAACCTGGTATAAATACATTGACTGGAAGCTAAATATGTACAGTGCCATTAGAAAGTATTCACAACCCTTGACATGTTCCACATTTTGTTGTGTTACAGCCTGAATTTAAATTGAGATTTTTTTGTCACTGGCCTACAGACAATAACCCATCATGTCAAAGTTGAATTATGTTTTTTGAAATGTTTACAAATGATTAATTAAAAATTAAAATCTGAAATATCTTGAGTCAATGAGTACAGTATTCAACCTCTTTGGTATGGCAAGCCTAAATAAGTTCAAGAGTCAAAAGTTGCTTAACAAGTCACATAATAAGTTGCATGAATAGTGTATAACATGATTCTTTATATTAATACCCCATCTCTGTACCCCACACATACAATTATCTATAAGGTCCCTCAGTCGAGCAGTGCATTTAAAACACAGATTCAATCACAAAGACCAGGCAGGTTTTCCAATGCCTCGCAAAGAAGGGCACCTATTGGTAGATGGGTACAAACAAAAGCAGACATTGAATATCCCTTTGAGCATGGTGAGGTTATTAATTACACTTTGGATGGTGTATCAATACAGCTGTCCTTCTTAACTGAGTTGCTGGAGAGGAAGGAAACCGTTTTAAAGATTTCACCATAAGGCCACAGGTGACTTTAAAACAGTTACAGAGTTTAGTGGCTGTGATAGGAGAAAACGGACAATTGATCAACAACATTGTAGTTACTCCACAACACTAACCTAATTGACAGAGTGAAAAGAAGGAAGCCTAATACAGAATGAAAATATTCCAAAACATGCATCCTGTTTGCAACAAGACACTAAAGAAATACTGCAAAAAATGTGGCAAAGCATAATTAAATTCTTGTCCTGAATACAAAGTGTTATGTTTTTGGAAAACCCAATGCAACACATTACAGAGTACCACTCTCCATATTTTTAAGCATAGTGGTGGACGCATCATGTTATGGGTATGCTTGTAATTGGGTGAGCTAGTGAAACTGGATATTTTTTTAGGACTATAATTTCCTCTCCATATTGTACAATATGTGTGTCTCTACACACCTATGCCTAGGCTATTGATGGATTCAAGACAAGGTCGTTTTAATTGATCTCAGAGTCAAAATAGCCTGTCATTTAGATCATTTGTGTGTCTCCAGTCATGTCAAATGACGTAGAATTGCATGAAATTCAAAAAAAAAATCCCATCCGTGCAACTTCTGTAAGCGCCTCAACTCTAACTGCTTTATGCCACTATGCAATGATTTATTATAAAGGTCGAGAAAAAACTCCTGTGTTCTGGTACCTAAAATACCCCCAGGTTACTACTCTCTGGCATAACTTTTTGTCCAGGAAACTCACGGTTTACAAATTAAGCACTGGTCAAACTATAGGCAAACATACAATAAACATAAAAAGTAAGCGTTTGTCAAAACCAGAACAGCTCATAGGTCAGGAACGGCTGTTTCTGCAGAGTGACCATAGATGTGTACATGGAGAAAGACCTAAGACAGCTGTGCTACATCCAATGTTATGAGCATACAGTGGCTTGCGAAAGTATTCAACCCCCTTGGCATTTTTTCTATTTTGTTGCCTTACAACCTGGAATAAAAATAGATTTTTTTGGGAGGGGTGTGTCATTTGATTTACACAACATGCCTACTACTTTGAAGATGCAAAATATTTTATTTTATTTTGAAACAAACATGAAGACAAAAAAACAGAACTTGAGTGTGCATAACTATTCACCCACCCCAAAGTCAATACTTTGTAGAGCCACCTTTTGCAGCAATTACAGCTGCAAGTATCTTGGGGTATGTCTCTATAAGCTTGGCACATCTAGCCACTGGGATTTTTGCCCATTCTTCAAGGCAAAACTGCTCCACCTCCTTCAAGTTGGATGGGTTCCGTTGGTGTACAGCAATCTTTAAGTCATACCACAGATTCTCAATTGGATTGAGGTCTGGGCATTGACTAGGCCATTCCAAGACATTTAAATGTTTCCCCTTAAACCACTCGAGTGTTGCTTTAGCAGTATACTTAGGGTCATTGTCCCGCTGAAAGATGAAAATCCGGCCTAGTCTCAAATCTATGGAAGACTGAAACAAGTTTCGCTCAAGAATTTCCCTGTATTTAGCGCCATCCATCATTCCTTCAATTCTGACCAGTTTCCCAGTCCCTGCCGATGAAAAACATCCCTGCCACCACCATGCTTCACTGTGGGGATGGTGTTCTCAGGGTGATGAGAGGTGTTGGGTTTGCGCCAGACATAGCATTTTCCTTGATGGCCAAAAAGCTCAATTTTAGTCTCATCTGACCAGAGTACCTTCTTCCATATGTTTGGGGAGTCTCCCACATGCCTTTTGGCGAACACCAAACATGTTTGCTTATTGTTTTCTTTAAGCAATGTATTTTTTTCTGGCCACTCTTCTGTAAAGCCCAGCTCTGTAGAATGTACGGCTTAAAGTGTTCCTATGGACAGATACTCCAATCTCTGCAGTGGAGATTTGCAGCTCCTTCAGGGTTAACTTTGCTCTCTTTGTGCCTCTCTGACTAATACCCTCCTTGCCCGGTCCGTGAGTTTTGGTGGGCGGCCCTCTCTTTGCAGGTTTGTTGTGGTGCCAAATTCTTTCAAATTTTAATAATGGATTTAATGGTGCTCCGTGGGATGTTCAAAGTTTCTGATATTTTTTATAACCCAACCCTGATCTGTACTTCTCCACAACTTTGTCCCTGACCTGTTTGGAGAGCTCCTTGGTCTTCATTGTGCCATTTGCTTGGTGGTGCCACTTGCTTAGTGGTGTTGCAGACCTTTCAGAACAGGCATATATATACTGAGCTCATGTGACAGATCATGTGACACTTAGATTGCACACAGTTAGACTTTATTTAACTAATTATGTGACTTCTGAAGGTAATTGGTGTCGTGGCAGAATCAGAATCCTTTAGGTAACATTTATAAATAAGATGTTTTATTAATTTTCATAAGCATGCTTATGTGGGAAAGTTACTTGGGCCCAGAGAGGGGAGAGGTCGGGTTAGTCTTATCTGTGAATGTGTATGTAACTATTCCTAAACCATGTGAAGGGATGGTGTGATTAATGGGGAACCAGTTAGGTGGCTCCACAATGTCTGTGTGCCAGTCACTCCTCTCTGTAAGCTTGTCCAGGAGGGGTTGTATTTTTTATGGGAGTATCTAGATATTGACAATTGATATATGCCATTGGATGAGGTAATGTCTTGGTCCTAAGTGGTACCAAGAACGAGATAAGAGCTTTGTTTAGGAGACCAAACTGAACGATAATTTATAGCCAATGCTGTCTGGCTATGGGATACTCCTCTCTGAAGTAAAGTCTTTCTTTGTGTAATGTTCCTAAAGACCTGTGGTTTGTCATGTCGACTAGGGGGTGGATCTTTGCTGTTAAGGATCTCAGTTGCCATTATGTTGAGACTCTCAGAGAATTCATTTATAGACACTGAATTGATCTGAGAGTCACAGTGCTATGGTGAAGCTCATATAATTAAAGATGGACTTTATGATAACTCTGACTTATGTGTGGTTTGCTCTCTCATGATTTGGTAATACAGGAAATTTCCACGACATTGGTTGCACCAGAGCTTATTTAGGGGCATCAAAGCAAAGTGGTGAATACATATGCACGCACCACTTTTCCGCCTAAATTTTTTTTACATTTAAACAATTAATTGTTTTATTTTTTTATTTCACTTTACCAATTTGGACTATTTTGATTATGTCCATTTTTATTTTTAAAAATGTATTTTACCTTTATTTAACTAGGCAAGTCAGTTAAGAACAAATTCTTATTTTCAGTGACGGCCTAGGAACAGTGGGTTAACAAACCTTGTCAGCTCAGGGATTTGAACTTGCAACCTTTCAGTTACTAGTCCAACGCTCTAACCACTAGGCTGCCCTGCCGCCCGACTATAAAGGTAATTCAGTAGACTCCTGCTGGGAGTGTCATACAGAAACTCTAGTTCGTTTTGCCATGCTTTGATGGCCATAGAACCTTGTAGATTGCAATGCATACATACTATGATACTGTCATAAAACTATTACAAAACTGTACTAATGACTGATTATCTACACCCGTAACTACAGAAAATCCAACCTCATCAACTGGTTTTATATTACATCTTAAGAGAACAATTTTCCATTATCAGATAGGATTACAACATCAGAAACGTGGGTGATACCAAACAAACTCAAAGCAAATATGGCTAATTCTGTGAGGAAAAAAGTGTCAGCAACAAATGGTACGCTGGAAACAATTCCCTCAACACCTTCTGTGGTTCCCAGTGAGCCTGCCACTACAATTAAACAAACTTCAGAAGTCACAGAGAGGCAAATATCAGGCACTTCCATTGGGCTCTCATCTACCCAGGGAACCGAAAATACAACTTACACATTCACTTCTGGTCACACAACAGTACCCCCTGAAGTTACAGGTTAGTCTTTAACTAGCACGGCATCAACAACAACTGAAGCAATAACCACAACACCCTCTCTAACCATCCCGACCACACCTCTTCTAACTACCCCAACTAGGCCGACCACACCATCTACTACATCCAATCCAACTACATCTCCTCCATTGACCTCTCCTCGTCCCGCCACATCTGGACCTACACCTCCAACAACTGTGACTGTGGGTAAGGGATCACATGACCTTACCAGGAAAAACTCTCTAGTGATATTACTACCTATCTCTACACAATATGCTGTCCTGGTTGATCTACAGTGGGGAGAACAAGTTTATGATACACTGCTGATTTTGCAGGTTTTCCTACTTACAAAGCATGTTGAGATCTGTAATTTTTTATAGGTACACTTCAACTGTGAGAGATGGAATCTAAAACAAAATCCAGAAAATCACATTGTATGATTTTTAAGCAATTAATTTGCATTTTATTGCATGACATAAGTATTTGATACATCAGAAAAGCAGAACTTAATATTTGGTACAGAAACCTTTGTTTGCAATTAGAGAGATCATACGTTTCCTGTAGTTCTTGACCAGGTTTGTACACACTGCAGCAGGGATTTTGGCCCCCTCCTCCATACAGGCCTTCTCCAGATCCTTGAGGTTTCGGGGCTGTCGCTGGGAAATACGGACTTTCAGCTCCCTCCAAAGATTTTCTATTGGGTTCAGGTCAGGAGACAGGCTAGGCCACTCCAGGACCTTGAGATGCTTCTTACGGAGCCACTCCTTAGTTGCCCTGGCTGTGTGTTTAGGGTCGTTGTCATGCTGGAAGACCCAGCCATGACCCATCTTCAATGCTCTTACTGAGGGAAGGAGGTTGTTGGCCAAGATCTCGCGATACATGGCACCGTCCATCCTCCCCTCAACACGGTGTAGTCGTCCTGTCCCCTTTGCAGAAAAGCATCCCCAAAGAATGTTTCCACCTCCATGCTTCACAATTGGGATGGTGTTCTTGGGGTTGTACTCATCCTTCTTCTTCCACCAAACACAGCGAGTGGAGTTTTGACCAAAAAACTATATTTTTGTCTCATCAGACCACATGACCTTCTCCCATTCCTCCTCTGGATCATCCAGATGGTCATTGGCAATCTTCAGATGGGCCTGGACATGCGCTGGCTTGAGCAGGGGAACCTTGCGTGAGCTGCAGGATTTTAATCCATGATGGTGTAGTGTGTTACTAATGGTTTTCTTTGAGACTGTGTTCCCAGCTCTCTTCAGGTCATTGACCAGGTCCTGCTGTGTAGTTCTGGGCTGATCCCTCACCTTCCTCATGATCATTGATGCCCCATGAGGTGAGATCTTGCATGGAGCCCCAGACCGAGGGTGATTGACCGTCATCTTGACCTTCTTCCATTTTCTAATAATTGCGCCAACAGTTGTTGCCTTCTCACCAAGCTGCTTGCCTATTGTCCTGTAGCCCATCCCAGCCTTGTGCAGGTCTGCAATTTTATCCCTGATGTCCTTACACAGCTCTCTGGTCTTGGCCATTGTGGAGAGGTTGGAGTCTGTGTGATTGAGTGTGTGGACAGGTGTCTTTTATACAGGTAACGAGTTCAAACAGGTGCAATTAATAAAGGTAATGAGTGGAGAACAGGAGGGCTTCTTAAAGAAAAACTAACAGGTCTGTGAGAGACGGAATTCTAACTGGTTGGTAGGTGATCAAATACTTATGTCATGCAATAAAATGTTAATTAATTACTTAAAAATCATACAATGTGATTTTCTGGATTTTTGTTTCAGATTCCGTCTCTCACAGTTGAAGTAAAAATTACAGACCTCTACATGCTTTGTAAGTAGGAAACCTGCAAAATCGGCAGTGTATCAAATACTTGTTTTCCCCACTGTATGTAACCACATTTCCTTAAATGTAAAAAATAAATAATAATAATTAAAAGGTCAAGTTGTTGTTCTTTTTCCTGTCAATTAACTACAGAGACCATTGAAGTATAAACAGATACAGTTGATCTACAATGCCTTCGGAAAGTGGCAGGGGTGGCAGGGGTTTTGCTCTGACATGCACTGTCACTGACAGGTATGTGTTTTTCCAAATCATGTCCAATCAATTGAATTTACCGCAGGTGGACTCCAATCAAGTTGTACTGTAGAAACATCTCAAGGATGATCAATGGAAACAGGATGCACCGGAGCTCAATTTCGAGTCTCATAGCAAAGGGTCTGGATGCTTATGTAAATAAGTTATTTCAGTTAACTAAGTCCCCACTCCTCCCTTTCCTTCATATCAGGGCTAAAGACATCCATACTGAACCAGTGGCTGGAGGACGACTTTGAGTGGCCCGACAGGCCAACTTCGAGTGGCGACTTGGTTGGTTCAAGTAGTACCACGGTCCTAACAGGTAAACTGTCTAAAGCTTGCTCTGCTATCATAGGTTGTTGCTATAATTGTGTTTTAACCCCCTGGAGTCAAATTATTGGACGAAACATTGAATTTGACGCAATGCTATTAGCCCCTAGAAATGTATTGAATAACAGACTCATACATGGAAAAACAGAGTCCAAAAAACATTTTTTTTAATTGAGACATATCTGAGAAACATAAGATCAGGATGTTTTTTTATCGTAACCTTTTCTTTTTGTCACTAAACTATTTCCATATACACAGTGTACAAAACATTAGGAACAGCTGCTTTTTCCATGACATAGACTGACCAGGTGAAAGCTGTGATTCCCTAATTGATATCACTTGTTAAATCCACTTCAACCAGTGTTGATGAAAGGGAGGAGAAAGGTCAAATAAGGATTTTTAAGCCTTGGATTACTTGTGTATAACCCTAACCCACCTTATGGTGGCCGAGTGGGCTTGCAGTACGAGGCAGACTCCTCCAATGTCTCCCTACCATGGAACACAGGCACAGTTGGGGATTCTATTCAAGCTATACTAGATGCCATCTCCTGACATTGTGCCCCTTGAGCAAGTCACTTAAACACTTTCTCAAGGGGTTAAAAAGCAACAAAAATATGATAAATAAAATTGGACAGTAAAGCTTTGTTCTTACTCTTTCTTCTCCTATAAAAAGGTGTCCAGGGAGAGATTTGAGACCAGCTACCAGTTCCTGGTGGGCTGATAGGGACGCCATACAAGACATACAAACACCTGAACCGACCAACCTCTTCAGGGCAACGTTTTGCATTGAGTGACCCTGGCAGCCAATCAAAGGCGGAAAGAAGGACAGAATGCCGCATTTAAAATGTATTATATACTGTATTTCTTTGTCGTCAAAATTTGCAAAAAGTAGTCTAGCGCTTTTGGAATTTCTGATGCTCCCAGAATGTCTAGCTTTCATTTCAATGACTGTTAGCAAGCTGGACAAAAGTGAAGAGACTATAAATGAAAGTCCAATATCATTTCTACAAACTTTTGATTTGGTCTTAGTAATTTCAATGTCGATTGACATCGTTTTGCTGCGACAAAAAAAAAAACATTTTCAGATTGTATAGGCTCGCGGGCCTTGAGTTTGACAAGTGGGCTACATTGTCATTCAACCGGTTAAAAAAAGCTGTAAAATACATTATACTGTGGTTGCACTTTATAAACTGGTGTACTTTCATGGTAAATTACTACATAGGGATACTATGGAGGAGCTAATGTTGACTTTAAAAACCTATTCCATACTTAAATACCTTTTTTCAATATTGCCTGACCGTTTATGATCAGCAGACCGGAGATAAAGTCACTGAGATGTCTTGGCTCATCCTTTAAATCAGTGTTTCATCAACCACCGGGAAAAAAACAGACTGGAACAAGATCTGTATTGGAAGGTCTCCTCTTTGGGAGCGAAGACTGAATGAAACAGCAAAAACTGTTTTACCAATGATATGATGCAACTTATGCCAGTTTGACAATTAGCAGTACTCATTTTTAACGTTGGTACTAAAGCTAATGAATAATGTTGTAAT
Source organism: Oncorhynchus kisutch (assembly GCF_002021735.2). Lineage (NCBI taxonomy): Eukaryota > Metazoa > Chordata > Actinopteri > Salmoniformes > Salmonidae > Oncorhynchus > Oncorhynchus kisutch. The sequence continues at coordinate 21,299,270 of NC_034182.2, forward strand.
ATCACATGTATATAATAACATGGCCTAACAACGTGTCTGTATACAGAGAACAGATATTGAACACTCAAAACATCTTTGAAATGTGTAATAAAAACAAAGATTTATTTCCTGACTCATTTTTGAAAACTGCATAATATCAAAGCAACCAAAAATGACAAACCACAATCAAATGAACCATGAATGAAGGTTAAAGTGAGACATTTCTAATTAAAGAACTTAAGTACTGCTGTACTAATCCAAGGCTTTTAGAACATTCTATGAATTCCTCAAGTTGTCAGCTATTTTGTTTTTTCCGTCTCAAAATATAAAACAAAATGGAGGCTACTGTAACACAACCTCATCCAGCGACTGGATCTGTTTCCGTGCCAACAGTTTCAAAGGCACCATGAAGGGGTTAAGGGGACAGAGTCCCGCCTTCTCCCAGTCAGATTTTCTTTGCGTAGCCTTCCCTGACTTTGCTGACGTGTCATTGGTCGAGGGCGTTTGTCCCTGGGCTTGTCCATTGCCCTGTGAAGGCGCGACAGTCTCAGTTCCCGCTCTTTCCTCTGTATTCCCCTGCAACGGCACAGCCCCATCCTTAGCAACGGAATTGGAACACACGGCGACCAGGTTGGCAGGCACCACCGTTGCAGCCACACCCTGATTGGTTGAGGTGCATTCCATCCCATCACTTCCCAGACCATCTGGGATTCCACTAATAGCAACACCTCTTCCTCCTTCTAACTGACTCCCCTGTTGTACTTGAAGTGGGGCCCCCACCTTGTCACCAGCATCTAGACTTGGGGGCGTTGTCACAGCAACAAGTATTGCTCCTCCATCTGTTGCTCCATCTTGTCTTCTTTGATCTCCCGCTGCTGAGGACCAGGGCCTCCCAGTACCGGTGCCCTCCTGGGTCACTTTGGGAACCGGGGCTGAGAACCGTTCATGGACCTATGGGTGAGAAGAAAACAGAGTAATGTTGTCAAATATATCTCAAAAGGGAGAGATGGTGGAAAGAATATATTAAAAAGAGAAAACGTAAGATGGCGGAGAGGTCTGACTAGCAAAAGGGCAAACTCCCTCACACAGAAATGAGTGAGGTGGAGATCTATGACCCATCCGCAATTCTAGGCCTGGGCCCGTACTCACAAAGGGTCTCAAAGTTGGAGTGCTGATCTAGGATCAGGTCCCAACTCTTATTCCTTGCTAAATTAAAAAGCTAAACTGATCATAGAGCTGCACTAATACTTTGTGGATAAAGTCCCAGGTCTTATTCATTATGAATTAAAAAGCTAAACTGATCCTAGATCAGCTGGGCAATCTGATCTTAGATCTGTAGTTGAGTGTACAGTACCTGGAGCAAGTGGTGCTGCAGTCTGGCACAGTCCAGGAGGGGGAGCTCTTCAGGCAGAGACATCAGCAGGTCCAGTATTATAGCACTTTCTGGGGAAAAAGAAGTCACAGAAGAACAGGAACAAGAAGAAGATTATGATGAGGAAATGGGACAGACTGGCCAATCTTTTTGCAACATATGAATGTGACAGAGCATGTTGACCACATTGGAAATAGCCTAGTGCTCTTCTAATGTGTTATCCTCTTGACCCAAATGCATCTTTACAAGCAATTGGTTGTATAACAAGCAGGGTTGGGGTCAATTCCATTTAAATCCCGGTATATTCCAGAACTACACAGAAATTCCAATTATCTTCAACGCTTTTCAAATGGGAATATGAACAATTAAAATTGGGTTAACTTTCTGAATTGACTGGAATTTAAAATGGAATTGACCCCAACCCTGGTAAGACATGTAGAAAGAAAGAAACCAGATTATCGACTGTCATAAGGTAAAAAGTGTATAACTTACACCCCACCCCAACAATAGCTATCATCTCACCCATAGGAGTCAGTTTGAAGCATTCACTCTGCACATGGACCGTACTTAAGAACCGATAGATCTTCTCAAAGTCCACAATGCTCCCCAGGCCTGTGTATCTAGGTGTGTTCTCATCCGCATGTTTACTTTTCCTTGGCCCAGCCCCGGGATGCTGAGGCTGCGGCCTAATAGAGGAGGCTGCAGCAGAGGGCTGTTGTTGTTTTGACACATCGGCAGAGGCAGGAGAGGACATCACTGCCAACTGAGTGGAAGGGACGTTGGACATGGTCTGCCCATGCGCGCCACCTTGTGCCACCGACTGGGACTGCAGTGTTGTAGTAGGACCAGACGATGAGGCAGAAAGGGACTGTACAGGCATTGGTACTGTAAGCAGAGTGGAAATGGCAGACCCTTCTTGAATCTGACTGAGGATGCTGGAGTTAGAGCAACCAGGCTGGGGTAGGGCTCCAACCGTAGAGGCTGGTGTAGTGGTCCTGCCTCTCTGTTTGGATGCGCCAGAACCGGGGTTAATTGTGGACGGCTGGGTGGCAGGAACACCAGAGACTGGTACAGAGACTGCAGGTGGTGGTTGGGGTGTAGAAGCAATGTTAAACACTATAGGGCTGTTAGATACCCCTGAGGGGGCTGGGTTTTTTTGGGAGATAGGGGTGGGTATGGGTCTAGGTGGGATGGTCTTGAAGTTGGAGCGTTGTTGCTTAGGGAGGTAGTCTTCTCGAGGCGGGTCCGAGTTGGTCAGGCTGCCGGGCTCTGTGGCTGAGATGACTAGCATCTGGAGAGAAGATTGAGGGAGAAGGGAAGAGAGCGATAGAGGGGTTTGTAACTTTCAACCTTGAATATGTCTAGACTATCATCTAAATATTTAAGCCTAGTCAAATCAAATGTTATTGGTCGCATACACATATTTAGCAGATGTTATTGCAGATGTAGCGAAATGCTTGTGTTCCTAGCTCCAACAGAGCAGTAGTATCTAACAATTCACACAAATACACAAATCTAAAAGTAAAAGAATGGAATTAAGAAATATATAAATATTAGGACGAGCAATGTCAGAGTGGCATTGACAGTAGAATCGAATACAGTATATACATATGAAATGAGTAAAGCACTATGTAAACATTATTAAAGTGGCCAGTGATTCCATGTCTATGTATATAGGGCAGCAGCCTCCAAGGTGCAGGGTTGAGTAACCAGGTGGTAGCCGGCAAGTGATGTTTTAGTCCATATGTTTGCACTGTTTTCTAACATAATTGCCCTTTTTGAGATACTTTCACCTTCCCTTGAAAGACGTGGTATTGTGTAATATATATAAATGAACAGACCTGAGCGAAGGCTGAGGTAATGGGTTCCTCCAGAGCTCCAGCCATATCATGGGCCAGTTCAGCCCACAGCTGGATGGGCTTAAGGGCTGCCTTCTGCTCAGACCTCTGCTTCTTCACCTGGCCCACCACCGCTCTCAGCACACGCATCATCAGAGACTCCAACTGGGACTGGATCTGGGAGGGAGAGTGGATGGAAGAGAAACACTAATTGGTGTGTTGTGTATGAACGTACGATACAGAACTGGACACACACAGTCATGTGCAGCTAACCTTGTGGGGACATACAATTCAGTCCCATTCCACATCCTATTTTCCCTAACCCAAAAACCTAACCTTAACCCCCCCTAGAAATAGCATTTAACCTTATGGGAACCAACATAATGTCCCCAGTTGTCAAATGTGTGTTTACTATTCTTGTAGAGAGCGAGACACAGAGAGAGAGAGAGAGACACCGAGAGAGAGACAGAAAGAGACATAAAGAGACAGCGAGACAGACAGAGAGAGAGAGAAATACATCTCTCACATGCACAATGAATGATCGTGACCTCAATTTGAAATGCACTTTCTAGCTAACTTACTTCTTCTCTGGACTGCTTGGGAAGTTTTTCGTGCAGTGCCTCTAGGTCTATTGCCCCGTGAATCCCGCCAGTCATCTTGTTCTGCTTGTTGAGGCACCGCAGCAGGACCTGTTGCTCCGTCCGACTCCATCCCGTGCACGCGAACTTTGGTTTTCGCTTCGAGACAGTCTTTTCGGTCTTCTTGTTCACATAGCGCGTCGGTTGTATTCGAGAACGAGAGGGCGGCTTCATTGTGTTAGCTAGGTAGCAACGTTTAGTTGGATGGAAGACAAACAATTAGACAGGAGCTATCGTAGCTAGCACTGGTCCACGCGCATGCGTCGGATTTCCAATTAGCGTTACGCGCTGACGTATTCGCGTGGACCAGAGCTAGTCTGGCGGTATACACAGTGCTCAAGTCGTTTTCCTATTTTGGAGTAATGGCACCCTGTACAGACAGAGACAACTTATCCAGCAACACATTTGCTTTGATGAAAGGATATAGTAAAATGGAACGCGACAAAAGAGTGCAGAGGCAACTCGTTGTCGTCGCGCGAAAGACCAGAGTTAGCTTGCTAACTACAAAGCTGTCCCAGTCCCTAAATTATAGTTTGTTATCGACGTGATAAAGTGCAAGTAGATACCTGTAAATGTTGAGTTTTATCCGGAAAGAGTGAATCCTGTTCTGTTTCTATACCTAACCTTGACAACACGTTTTCTGCTCAAGAATCAATACACTACGGACTGCCGCAGGTTAAAAAAGTACGAACAATGTACCACTCGAGAAACGCGTTCTGGAAATACAAACTACATTTTGTAATGATGTGAGTGACTTTTGCACATTAAAGAAAATGTATCATAGATTATAGTCGTATATGAAATATAATTCTTCATGAAAATTTAAACAAAGAAAAAAACATTGGCAGCGGTGGGATTCGAACCCACGCCCCCGAAGAGACTGGAGCCTCCACTCTTCTGGGAACGCTTTCCATTAGATGTTGGAACATTACTGCAGGGACTTGTTTCCATTCAGTCACAAGAGCGTTAGTGAGGTCGGGCACTGATGTTGGACGATTAGGCCTGGCAGCCAGTCGACGTTCCAATTCATCCCAAAGGTGTTCGATGGGGTTGAGGTCAGGGTTCTATGCAGGCCAGTCAAGTTCTTCCACACCAATCTCCACAAACCATTTCTGTATTTTTCCTACTTTGTGCACCAGGCAGTAGCTGTGTGTGGGTAAAATCACTGGGGAAGCAAAGCCACCCATATTACTTGCTATGTGTTGTAATAGTTCAATAATTTATCCAAATGCCTTGCGAATGTGATATTGGCCTAGAGACCGAGACAATAAGAAGACACAGTGGCAGAATAAATTCACTGCACCTTTATTTGATCATAAAAAGTCCACAAAGCATATTGCATGTGGGTGATTTTGCAAATACGGGGCTTTATGTGTCTCAGGGTTAGATCTTTAATACAACATTTTCATTTAGATTTGTTTATTTCACATTAAGTAGAGACTAAAATAACCTTACATTTTTCAGCTTTCAAAATGTTTTTTTATTTTATTTTCTAAAGTATTTCATGTCTGTATTTCACTGTTTTGCACTATTTTTGTCCTGTCTCACACCCAGACACTTTACATTCTGTATGTACTACACTCATAAAAGTCTTGATAATTCTAACATTTTTAATGCACTTGTTGTATTTAGGATCGGAGCCTTTTTTTCAATTTTCGCCTAAAATGACATACCCAAATCTAACTGCCTGTCACGCCCTGGCCTTAGTTATCTTTGTTTTCTTTATTATTTTGGTTAGGCCAGGGTGTGAAATGGGTGATTTATGTGTTTAGCTTGTCTAGGGTTTTTTGTAGATTTATGGGGTTGTGTTCTTTTGGGTGTCTAGGTAAGTCTATGGTTGCCTGGATTGGTTCTCAATCAGAGGCAGGTGTTTATCTTTGTCTCTGATTGGGAGCCATATTTAGGCAGTCATATTCTTTGGGTATTTTGTGGGTGATTGTTTCCTGTCTTTGTGTTTTATGCACCAGTTAGGACTGTTACGGTTTTCACGTTTATTGTTTTGTAGTTTGTTTGAGTTTTCTTATAAAAAAAACATGAACTATAACCACGCTGCGTTTTGGTCCGCCTCTCCTTCCCAGGAAGAAAGCCGTGACACTGCCTGTAGTTCAGGACCTGAAGCAAGGATATGCATATTCTTGATACCATTTGAAAGGGAACACTTTGAAGTTTTAGAAATGTGAAATTAATGTAGGAGAATATAACACATTAGATCTGGTAAAAGACAATACAAACAAAAATAGCATTTTTTTTCAATATAAAAAAAAAATCATCTTTGAAATGCAAGAGAAATGCCATAATATAATATTGGAGTTTAGGTGCAATTTACATTTTGGCACTAGATGGTGTGCAAAGTTTCAGATTGATCCAATGAAGCGTTGCAATACTGCACAATATTTTGTATCAAGTCTGCCCAAATGTGCAGAATTGGTATGTAACTATAGAGAATATACAAAAATGACATGGTAATAGAGAATATACAAAAATGACATGGTAATACAAAATGTAAGTTTACACACTCCCAGGAATGTCATACATGATGGATCATTATCTCATTCACTAACTTTCACACATCTAGGTGGTGGGTGTGGAGCCAGAGACAGCAGGGGTTCAAACTGTAGAACTTAGTTCCTACATTTGAATATAAAAAAATATTTGATCAAACAAATCTATGCTACATTTTATCTCTGGGTCCCTCAGGATGACAAATCAGAGCAAGATTATTGAGGTGAATGTATCAAACCAGTTGCTGTGATAAAAGTGTTTTGTTGTTGTGCACTCCTCAAACAATAGCATGGTCTTTTTTCACTGTAATAGTTACTGTAAATTGGACAGTGCAGTTAGACTAACAGGAATTTAAGCTTTCTGCCCATATAAGACATGTCTATGTCCTGGAAAGTTTGCTGTTACTTCTAATGTCATTCTAATCACATTAGCGCAGGTTAGCAACAAACATTCCGGTATAGGGACACCCCGTAGCGGTTAAAAAAAGAGTCAAATAAATGGAAACTACGTATATATTAGATATGCATAAGCCATTTTCTACTTTTTTTTATAGAAAATAAAGGTAAATATGACTTTATACATCATTACCAAATAGGCTATAATTGTATCAAATTATGTTAGATTTTTGAAATAATGTTTTAATTATGTGTATTTAGGATACATTGTATGCTAGCTGTTCAACTGGAGTTAGCATTCTAGAATCCCTGCTATTTACAGTATGACCAAATACTGTAAAGATGTCATTCCCACCACACGTCATTACCACCATATAACTGTGATGGTAAGGACAGAATGTGGTGGTGATAATGGTGGTAATGAGTTCATACATTTTACTTACCTTAAGACCTGAAAAGACAAACAAATTACATATATGATTATGGTTAAGTTGAAATTGGACACCTATTTGCAAAATAAGACCATTACATGTTGTATTAGGATAGGACGATTGAGTGCTTTTGATGTCTATTTATGTGACCTACTATGGTTATTACTGAATTTAATTATTTATTTAAAATGTTTCTGTAAGATGCCCTCTAAATCAACCAAGGAGAGGGCAAGGACATACGCAATATATACATAAGTATTTGTTCACGCCTTCAAATAAGTGGATCAAATTAGTGGATTCGGCTTTTTCAGCCACACCTGTTGCTGAAAGGTGTATACAATTGAGCACACAGCCATGCAATCTCCATAGACAAACATTGGCAGTAGAATAGTCCATACGGAAGAGCTCAGTGACTTTCAACGTGGAACCGTCATACTGTAGGATGCCACCATTCCTTCAAGTCAGTTTGTCAAATTTCTGCCCTGCTAGAGCTGCCCTGATCAACTGTAAGTGCTGTTATTGTGAAGTGGAAATGTCTAGGAGCAACAACGGCTCATTCGCAAAGTGCTAGGCCACACAAGCTCACAGGACGAAACCGCCAAGTGCTGAAGCGCTTAGCGAGTAAAAATCATCTCTCCTACATTGTAACACTGACTACAGAGTTCCAAACTGCCTCTGGAAGCAACGTCAGCAAAATAACTGTTCGCCGGGAGCTTCATGAAATAGGTTTTCAGAGACAAGCAACCGCACACAAGCATAAGATCACCATGCACAATCACACTTCACCATCTGGCAGTCCGATGGACAAATCTGGGTTTGGAGGATGCCAGGAGAACGCTACCTGCCCCAATGCAGAGTGCCAACTGTAAAGTTTGGTGGAGGAGGAATAATGGTCTGAGGCTGTTTTTCATGCTTTGGGCTAGGCCACTTAGTTGCAGTGAAGGGAAATCTTAACGCTACAGCATGCAATGACATTCTAGATGATTCTGTGCTTCCAACTTTGTGGCAACAGTTTGGGGAAGGCCCTTTCCTGTTTCATCATGACAATGCCCCCGTGCACAAAGCGAGGTGCATACAAAAATGGTTTGTTGAGATCGGTGTGGAAGAAATTGACTGGCCTGCACAGAGCCCTGACCTCAACCCCATCGAACACCTTTGAATTGGAACGAATAGTCTGTTCTATATCTTCAATAAAATGAAACACGTACAACTGTGACATTAAAATGTTAAATGTTATTTTTAGTCAGTTGTTTAATATGAAATGTAATTTCCACCACACTCTGTCATTAGCACAATGCTAAGTCATTACCGTCACACCAAATATTTTAGAGGCAAAGGTGTATTATCTTTTTTCCAGACAGAGTGAAGAAAATGTTCAGATAGATAAAAAGCAGTTTCAAGAGGTTTCATTTTCCAAACCATTTTCCATCCAAAAGTGCCTGTATTTGCAAAATCAACCACGTACAGTAACAGAAAGTTACATGGTCTACAGCATGGTCAAGCAAGTTCATGTTTCCCAACATTTTCGGACCACTAAACAACTATTGATTTAGAACCAAAGAGAGTTACCGCAAGTCGCAAAGAAAACAGGAGCTGCCTCCACGATTCCAGCACTATTTCAACTTCCACATCATCAAATCTTAACAAAGGGCTGCAGTTAGTTTCAGAATGGGTGGCAAGGAATATGTTAATTTTAAATATTTCAAAAACGAAAAGCATTGTATTTGGGACAAATCATTCACTAAATCCTAAACCTCGACTAAATATTGTAATGAATAGACCCTAATGTGGAAATTGAGCAAGTTGAGGTGACTAAACAGCTTGGAGTAACCCTGGATTGTAAACTGTCATGGTCAAAACATATTAAGACAACAGTAGCTAAGATAGGGAGAAATCTGTCCATAATAAAGCTCTGCCCTGCTTTTTGAACAGCACTATCAACAAGGCAGGTACTACAGGCCCTAGTTTTGTCGCACCTGGACTACTGTTCAGTCGTGTGGTCAGGTGCCTCCAAAGAGGGACTTAGGAAAATTGCAATTGGCTCAGAACAGGGCAGCACAGCTGGCCCTCGGGTGTACACAGAGAGCTAACATGAATACTATGTATGTCTATCTCTCCTGGCTCAAAGTGGAGGACAGATGGACTTCATCACTACTTGTATTTGTGAGAGGTATTGACATGTTCAATGCACCAAGCTGTCTGTTTGAACTACTGGCACACAGCTCGGACACACATGCATACCCCACAAGACATGCCACCGGAGGTCTCTTCACAGTCCCCAAGTCCAGAACAGACTATGGGAGGCACACAGTAGGACACAGAGCCATGACTACTTGGAACTCTATTCCACATCAAATAACTCATGCAAGCAGTAAAATTTGATTTAAATACCTAAAATACAACTTATGGAACAGCAGGGGCTTTGAAGTGACACACACACAAGCACTGACACATGCATACACACACATGCTATACACACATACATGGATTTTGTGTTGTAGATATGTGGTAGTGGAGTAGGGGCCCCAGGGCACACACTTGGCCTATTGTGAAATCTGTTGTAAATGTGCTTTGAAATGTGTTGTGAATGTGTTGTAAGGTTTTTTAAATTGTATATCTACCTTAATTTTGCTGGAGGAGTAGCTGCTGCCTTGGTAAAATCACCTCTGCTTTGTCTAATGCAGTGACAACTAAAAGATACCAAAAACTATTTAGTCCAATCAACGTAAGTTAAATATGATGTGGCTGTCCATGGTTCTGATTTCTGTGTGTGCCTGTCAGTGTGTGTGTGCGCGCTCATGCAAGTAGAAAAACATGTTGACTCACCCTACTTGTAGAGAAACGCGAATGCCATCCTCCTCTCTTTCATGTTGACGAAACTGTCAGAGAGTACACACTTTTATTTTTTGTTGTATCTATCTGGCTAAAATGCTTGCTCGCTAGCCTAATTTCCATTCATGGGCAAAGTTAGCTAGTTAACATTAGCCTTCTGCATCTAGCTACATATTGAACTTCCTTCCTCTCAGGCCAGGGGCACAACAATGTATGAATTAATGGTTGGATCAGAATTGCCGTTCTAATCATTGCTCAGTACGGAGAATTACGTACAATCACAAGTCCAAATCTCTATCTCCATCCATGGCTAATTTAGGAAAGGGCCCATTTTAGCTAGCTAGCTAGCCACCGGAGGACAACAATACAACCAGATGCAACAATTGAACTTTTTCTGTCAGTGATGAATGCTCCCAAAGGGATTTGATAGGAGTGATGTCAGAATCAAAGCTGGCTTCACCTGAGACTTCTTTTGGTGCACCAGGACGATTCACAGTTGAGCTCGCTCAGTTCAGCTCAATGCTGATTGGCTAACTGTTATATAATTTTTTATCAAGGGAGGCCAAAAACTTGCTGGCTTCCCTTGCCTTCAATGTTATGTGCGGCAACAATGTTATACTAGTTTGGACCAGACAGCCACGGATAGAGGGCCTACGATGAGAGAGACAGAGGGGCGCTGTTTTGCTCGCTCAGATGCTTTCTCCTCTGAGATACATTCAGCCTCTTGTGAATTGAAGGAAAATTATGAAACACAGAGAGACAAAATATAAATAGTTGTATGTTTTTTTGGGGTGGAAGCCTGGCTTCCCTTGGCAGCCATGAATACACGCCACTGGCACGGGTGCATTGTCAAGCGGAAACAGGAAAGGGCCTTCCCAAACTGTTGCCACAAAATTGGAAGCACAGAATCCAGCACAGAATCAACACCACTCCAGCCGACGTTTGGCATTGCACATGGTAATCTTAGGCTTGTGTGCGGCTGTTCAGCCTTCATGAAGTTCCCAACAAACAGTTATTGTGCTGATGTTGCTTCTAGAGAGGTCAGATTATTTTTTACGTGCTACACTCTTCAGCACTCAGCAGTTCCATTCTGTGAGCTCGTGTGGCCTACCAGTTCATGGCTGAGCTGTTGTTGCTCTTAGACATTTCCACTTCACAATAACTGCACTTACAGTTAACCAGGTCAGCTCTAGCAGGGCAGAAATTTGATGAACTGACTTGTTGGATAAGTGATATCCTATGACGGTGCCACGTTAAAAGTCACTGAGGTCTTCAGTAAGGCCATTCTACAGCCAATGTTTGGAGATGCATGGCTGTGTGCACAATTTATACACCTGTCAGGAACAGGTGTGGCTGCAATAGCAGAATCCACTGATTTGAAGTTGTGTCCACATACTTTTGTATACATAGTGTATCTCCCTATTGTAGCCTAGTGGTTAGTGCATTGGGCCAGTAACCAAAAGGTTGCTGGATTGAATCCCCGAGCTGACAAGGTAAAGATCTTTTGTTTTGCCCCAGAGCAAGGCAAAGCACCCACTGTTCCCCAGGTGCCAAAGATGTGGATTATGGCAGTGTTGATTCAGAGCGTTGGTGTAACAGCTGTGTACAATAGTACCCCCTACTGGTTGTAGAGTGCAATAACTATTACACTTAGACAAGGCCATCTTTTTTTATTTAACCAGGCAAGTCAGTTAAGAACAAATTCTTATTTACAATGACAGCTTAGGAACAGTGGATTTTTTACCTCGTCAGCTAAGGTATTCAATCTAGCGATCTTTTGGTTACCTGCCCAACACTAACCACTAGGCGACCTTCCACCCCACTTGGACAACTTGATGATGTCCAAGTGTATTTTATTCAAGTTATCTCTTATTGCCCAAACAAAAACGATGTCAACTAACAACACAACAACTCCGGATTAGGAAAACAAGATCGTTTTATCTGCAGCATAAACAGATAATATGATACTGATGTAGTATTTGTATTGAAATATTTGTGACACAATCAGTTTTGTATTACAATTAGGATAAACATAATGCTTTCTCTGCAGCCTGAGCCTACTTTAGTGCACAATGATGCAGCCTAGTTGTGATTTGTGTCATTTTCACTCAGTCGGTACTGTCTCAGCTTCTCTCTATCTGCACAGCTACAACAGATAGTGGTGAATTGATGCTGTAATGGATAGATAAGGGTTTTAATCCTGAAGCCTATCCTATCCGGAAGTCTTACAGACTGCCTGTTATGATAAGCACAGTTATATTTAAATAGCTAACCCTTTCTTCTTTTCCTCCTCACCACAACCTCCACCCCCCCCCCCCCCCCGCTCTCTCTCTTCTCCATACCACCACCCCCTGCCCCGCGTCTATATTTAGCCCACACAGCCTCCCTACTGTGTATCCAAAATAACTTCAATGACACACATTAGGGCACTGAAGCCTCTCCTTTCAGGACAGAGAGTCCTGTCGAGAATGTAAAAGCAAATATGTTACAGACATGGTAAGAAACACATTGATAAAGAGATTACCTTTGTAAATAACATACGTTACGTGTGAACGACTAGGTCGTATGGAATGACAAATAGAAGAATATATTGTCAAGAAGTAATGGGATGTAATGGCGAGAATGATAGAGGGGAGAGATGAAAAGAGAGAAAGAGAGAGGGGGGGGATTGAGAGGTTCACAGTTTTAATTTGGACAGGATTCTTTTTTTGCAGTGCCTTGCTCCTCGAGTTTAAGCTTGACCTCAACAGGGTCAAGATGCGGGGTCGGAGGTCAGGGGTGACAGCTGAAGAAGAAGAAACAGAATATCTCAGGGGAGATAAATATGTCACAACATCATATCAGGCTGTGTCCCAACTGGCGTCCTATTCCCTATACAGTACACTACATTTGACCAGGGGCGGTGACATGACTGAACAAGGTGTAGCCTAAACAAACGGTTTAAACAAACGGTAGAACAGCCCACGAAGATATGATGGAAAGAAAAAAACGTAGCGATGGTATTATGGGTCATATCGTTTGAATGATAAGGGCTATAATCAAGCTGAGACTTGGCTACGATGGCTACAGTCCCTGGCTACGAAATGCAGTGGTGACAGTGGGAGGGTTGAGCGAGACTACAAATTCAAAGACAGCCTACTTTTCTATGCTCAAGGGAGAGAAAAACTTGGTTAAGCTGTTGTTTTACTATGAAACTCAATGCTGCTATTGTTTAAAATTCCGTAAAGCAGCTTGTGACTCTTCACTGGCTGGTGATGACTGGTTAGGTACACGGAAGCAAGAGAGTCGCCTGCGCGATTTGTATAATTGGAGGCGGAGCCTGAGCCAGAGCGGAGCCTGTCTGCCTGCTTGCCCACACTCTTTGCTTGCTCCCCCGCAGCTAACCAGCTTATGTAGGCTGGCTGTGTGTGCTGGCGTGTCCTTCCCACTGCTGAACAGATATTAATTGTGCTTATCACTGAAAAGCTCTAAATCGCTCCAAAATCTCTTGTTCAGTCCACTTAGTAGTCAGATTTTAGTCAGAGAGATCATTTCCTCTCATCTCGTTGTAGTCAACTGAATTGAAAAATCATTTTTGTTTACTTATATTCTCATCAATTGCCACTGAAAAATAGGTGTTTGATGAATATTTTCATCACTCATTTGGGTTATGATTAGGGTTAGGATTGAAATCAGATTGTAAGAAGATACATTTTTAGAAATAGGCAGGGTTTAATCATTTGTGGCTGTGGTAACTAGTTATGACCTTAAACCACTGCTGCATGAAGATTCTACAGATGTAGGATCTAAATTTGATCACCATGTTGCAGGATAACTTTCCTACAATGCATGAAATGTTAAACTTGTATTGTTTTTTGGGTAAAAAAAAGCTTCTGAAGTTTGTAATTTCCACTTTGATAATTCAACCTTGATTTTCCCTTACAAAAATGTATCAACCCCCACAAAAAATGTCCAACAATTATAATCCACATAATAATAAACATTTTGGATTATTTTCCTGCCGTAGCAAACTGGCTCAAATTAAGATCCTACATATGTATATACAGTTCACCCAAACCTTCCCCCACGTAGGTTGGTGTCATAATTTATTCATTTGGATTTATTCAATGGGAGGGAAGTTATTTTAAAGTGAGGAAATGGAATTTGCTGAATTTATTTAATTTGATAACCTCATTGGGGATATCACAATATCCAATACTGTTTCCGACATACTACATGACAAAAGGTATGTGGACACGTGCTTGTCGAACATCTCATTCCAAAATGAATATATAGTAGGCACTGATGTTGGGCGATTAGGCCTGGCAGCCAGACGGCGTTCCAATTCATCCCAAAGGTGTTCTATGGGGTTGAGGTCAGGGCTCTGGTGCATGCCAGTCAAGTTCTTCCACACCGAACCCCTCAAACCATTTCTGTATGGGCCTCGCTTTGTGCACGGGGGGGGGGGCATTGTCATGCTGAAACAGGAAAGGGCCTTCCCCAAACTTTTGCCATAAAGTTGAAAGCACAGAATCGTCTAGAATGTAATTGTATGCTGTAAGCATTAAGATTTACCTTCACTGGAACTAAGGGGCTAGCCCGAACCTTGAAAAACAACCCCAGACCATTATTCCTCCTCCACCAAACTTTGGCACTCTGCATTGGGACAGGTAGCTTTCTCCTGGTATCCGCCAAACCCAGATTTATCTGTCGGACTGCCAGATGGTGAAGCGTGATTCATCACTCCAGAGAACGTGTTTTCACTGCTCCAAAGTCCAATGGCGGCAAGCTTTACACCACTCCAGCCAACGCATGGTGATCTTAGGCTTGTGTGGCTGCTCGGCCATGACACACACACACACACACACACACACACACACACACACACACACACACACACACACAGCCACACAGCCACAAACATGTGTAACAGTATAACTTTAGACCGTCCCCTCGCCCATACCCGGGCGCAAACCAGGGACCCTCTGCACACATCAACAACAGTCACCCACGAAGCATCGTTACCCATCGCTCCACAAAAGCCGCGGCCCTTGCAGAGCAAGGGGAACTACTGCTTCAAGGTCTCAGAGCAAGTGACATCACCGATTGAAACGCTATTTAGCGCGCACCACCGCTAACTAAGCTAGCAGTTTCACATCCGTTACACATGCACATATTGGTTTGATGACCTGAGGGGCACTTTGGTTACAAAGGTTCACTCTGTACTACTTCGGTTAGATAGGCCTAACTGCTCATCCCAAATGACCCTGACAACCTATTGGGTAGCCTGCAGATATAGGATTTCAATTTTAGACAGTTTACTACAGCAGGTGTCACGTTCTGACCTTTATTTCCTTTGTTTTGTCATTATTTAGTATGGTCAGGGCGTGAGTTGGGGTGGGCAGTCTATGTTTGTTTTTCTATGATTTGGGTATTTCTATGTTTCGGCCTAGTATGGTTCTCAATCAGAGGCAGGTGTCATTAGTTGTCTCTGATTGAGAATCATACTTAGGTAGCCTGGTTTTCACTGTGTGTTTGTGGGTGAGTGTTCCTGTCTCTGTGTTTGCATCAGATAGGACTGTTTTGGGTTTTCACGGTTCTTGTTTTTGTATTCAGTTGTTAATGTGTACATTTATGTATTAAAAGAACCATGGACACTTACCACGCCGCGTATTGGTCCTCTGATCCTTTTCGCCTCTCCTCTTCGGAAGAAGAGGAGGAAATCACTTAAAGCAGAAAAATAATCCTGTAGCAAAACAACATTCATTATTATGTGGATTATAATTAATGGACATTTTTGTAGGGGTTTATAGAGAGAGGAAACATCGAAGTGGAAATTACAAACTTCAAATACACTGCAAGTTTTATATTTCCGGCATTGCAGGAATGTTCTCCTGCAGCAGGGTGATCAAATTAAGATCCTACATCTCTAGATTAACAGCCACACTGGTGTAGGCTATGGGTGGCTAGGGTATTCATTTAATCTGTTTGATCACTTCATAGTCCAGTGGTCACCAACTCTTGCCCATGACTAAAGAGTGTAAGCTTTAGTTCCAGACAGATTGGAATAGAACACATTCGACTTGTTCTATTAATGCTGGCATGGATTAAATGCCTGCACTGCCTTGACCAGGATCAGGGTTTTAAGTAGACTATATCCCACTCCACTGATAAAAGCATAAATCTGTATCTATCACATATGGTGTCATGAGAGACAAAATATGGGACAATATTCAGTTACTTATACTGTGACTGTGAACGACCAAGACTGACCCCCTTTCCCATTACCCATTTCAATCAAAACCTCACTTTAATCTTGTCTAACTAGAACATGCTGTATTTTAGGGACAGTCGGAAACAAGATGACTTCCCCAAAGCTCAGAAGATAAAATAGATTTCTGGCCCTGTGCATCCCAAATGGCACCCTACTACCTATATACTGCACTACTTCTGACTAGAGCTCTATGAGTCCTGGTCAAATGTAGTGCACATTTGGAGCTCTACCTGGGATAACTGCTGCAGTCTGCTTTCATATCACTGTGACAGCTGTTATCCCCACTACTTCCAAGATGAGTCGCTCTTATCCGCCCTGTAACGATGGTTAATGTAATAACACTGGTTAATGTGATAACTTTTCTAAACGTATTAACCTTTAGATTTTTTTATGTAATAAAGCCGGTTAATGTAATAACTTGGCAGATAACGCAATAAAATGTTGAAAGGGTAACATAATTTTTTCCACTTAAAGGGATAGTTCACCCAAATTACAAAATACATATTGTTTTCCTTACACTGTAAGCAGTCTATGGACAGCAATCGATGCTTTGGTTTAGTTTCCCTGGCATGGTTTCCACATGCATATTTTTTAGCGTTTGTGGCACAAATTCCATACTAGTCATGGGACCGATTTGAGCATTTTACTCACATCATGTTCAAAACATCTATAAGTGACTCTATTGAGCTTCACAATCTATTTTAGATACTTTCTGATGATTTGGACATGATGTGGACTTACACTCTTAGTTGTTAGTCTGTTGTTTCTCATTCTGAGCATTTGAATACATTAACACATTTTTTAAATTGGTTTTCAGTTTGCCTTAGATTACATTCAGTCTCTCTGTGTAGGAGAGCAACAGTAGCTTCCATTTTCCTCAGTTCTTCTACCTACCTGTCAGTCTGGCTTCCGCGGCTCATAGTTCCATCAGAAGATTCCACATGTCTGGCTGGCAGCTACTGTTTGTCTTGGCTAGGGTAGGACTCTCTTGTACTTGGTTCTACTGTGACATGACTTCATTAATGTGATGACTGTTATTTATCGAATCAACTAACCAACTGTTAACTGTTACTCGATTAAATGAACCATGTAACAATTAACCCATTAGGATTTGGGGCACCACGGAAGAAGTTGTTTAACGAGTTACCATCTCCTGAATTAAATGCTAGATGATATATACATAAGATATATCGATAACAGTAATTTATTAATCATTACCTCATATCAGTCTCATTCTGAATTTGTTATTTATTTTTATTTTTATTTATCTGTTATTTTACCTGGTAAGTTGACTGAGAACACATTCTCATTTACAGCTACGACCTGGGGAATAGTTACAGGGGAGGGGGGGGGGGGGGGGGGGTGAATGAGCCAATTGTAAACATAGCAGACCTCTTGAATCTGCAAGATCCCCAGTATTTTCTGATTATTCAGTTCTACACAAATTGATTGAATTATGTGTTTAATAACTAACTAAATAATAACAAAGAATACACACACGCACTTACATGAGACAAAGGTCCCTAATGAACTGACAAGATATGACGGCTTATTACGCAGAGATGGAGAAGGGGGTGGGAAAAATAGAGAGACAGGGAAAAAGGGACATTTATCATATATTTGGAAACTACGCTCACAGTAACCATATATCTTGCACATGAGCTGCCGCCCATTTGTGTAAGAAACACAATGTATTTACATGTAGATGTCTTTGTTCGTCGTCTCTCTGTTGAAACCAATCAATCCTTCTATGGGGAATGGCTCGATGGGTGTAAAGTTCTGGTTGTCTACTTGAGGTCACAATGTCCTTCTTCTTAGTTGTCTTGTCTCCAATGACTGTTTCCTCGCAGCAGCTACTTAGCTGTACAAGTGACTGTCTGAAGTGAGCTTCTCGCCTCTTTTCTTCCTCGGGTAGAGAGCCAAAGTCCCAAATCACTTTACACACGCAGCTGCAGACTGGCGTTGTTTCTGGTCTGGTAGGTTTATCTTCTTCACCTCATGTAGAGATTGAGAGTTTCCAACCGTTTCAACGTGTGGACCACGGTCACACGTCTTCTGGCATAAAGGAATTATTCAGGGTTCAGCTCCCGACCATTTTACACGCCAGCAGCAACCCAGCAATGTCTGCTGCATAGCAGAGTCCACTTGGGGGCTTAGAGTACTTATTTTATACACATGAGTGTCACACTTGCTCCGTTCGGCCTCACACTTATCTGTCATGGTTTGCAGGTAGAGAGGTCTTGAGTGCTTGATTTCCTCCGCTTGCTTAGAAATCAATATTTCCATCTTCATCACCTGATTTCTCTCATCCTTCATTTGGTCAGCGACTTCAATGAGTTCTGATGATTTGTCATCCAACTTGGCCATTGTGTTCATTAACTGATTGTCTCTGGCCTGCAGCATTTGTACTAGAACATTATTGCTTTGAGTAACGTTCATCAAAACTGCATGCATGTTATCAAGTTGCTCTCTCCTGCTTGTAGATAACTCGTCAGATTTATCTAGTTTGGCGAGGGCCTCGTCGTGTTTAGTTTTGGCTAAATTGAGTTGTTTCTGTAGAAAAGGATTTTGTTGAAGAGTTTGTGCTCGTTCATCGTCATATGTTTTTCCATGACTTTTAATTGTTCCGTTTTCAAACGCAGTTCCTCGGCTAGCAGAATGTTTTCCTCTTCCGCTTTTGTCATTAGTTTCCTGGTTCTCTCCAACTTTCCCTTTATATCAGCAGTTTCTTGCATGTGCTTCTGCTGTACATTGCAGTACTGGACCGATGCCAATCTCTGATGGTGACACATCAGGGCTAAACTGGAGAGAACCTATACAAGTCCTGCGCCCAATGGTTTAATTTGGATGGCGTTTGTCGCAATATCTGCTGGTTTTCCGCTAATGGCATAGTTAGGTTTGATATCACTGCTGAGGTCAGCGATCAATCCTTTTATGAGGGAGGGTTCACTAATTAGTGGGGGAATGGGGACCACTCAATTAACAGGTGTGCCTTGTTAAAAGTACATTTGTAGAATTTCTTTCCTTCTTAATGTGTTTGAGCCAATCAGTTGTGTTGTGACAAGTTATGGGTGGTATACAGAAGATATCCCTATTTGGTAAAAGACCAAGTCCCTATTATGGCAAGAACAGCTCAAATAAGCAAAGAGAAACGAAAGTACATCATTACTTTAAGACATGAAGGTCAGTCAATCATGAAAATGTCAAGAACTTTTAACATTTCTTCAAGTGTAGTCGCATAAACCATCAAGCGCTATGATGAAACTGGCTCTCATGATGACCGCCAGAGAAAAGGAAGACCCAGAGTTACCTCTGCTGCGGAGGATAAGTTCATTAGAGTTAACTGCACCTCAGATTGCATCCCAAATAAATGCTTCACAGAGGCAAGTAACAGACACATCTCAACATCAACTGTTCAGAGGAATCAGGCCTTCATGATCGAATTGCTGCAAAGAAACCTCTACTAAAGGACACCAATACGATGAAGATACTTGCTTGGGCCAAGAAACACAAACAATGGACATTAGACCGGTGGAAAGCTATCCTTTGGTCTGATGAGTCCAAATTTGAGATGTTTGGTTCCAACCGCCGTGTCTTTGTGAGACACAGAGTAGGTGAACGGATGATCCTCTGCATGAGTGGTTCCCACCGTGAAGCATTATGGAGGAGGTGTGATGGTGTGGGGGTGCTTTGCTGGTGACACTGTCAGGGATTTATTTAGAATTCAAGGCACACTTAACCAACATGGCTACCACAGCATTGTGCAGCGATACGCCATCCCATCTGGTTTGCGCTTGGTGGGACTATCATTTGTTTTTAAACAGGACAATGACCCAACACACCTCCAGGCTGGGTAAGGGCTATTTGACCAAGAACGAGAGTGATGGAGTGCTGCATCAGATGACCTGGCGTCCACAATCACCCGACCTCAATCCAATTGAGATGGTTTGGGAGGAGTTGGACTGCAGAGTGAAGGAAAAGCAGCCAACAAGTGCTCAGCATATGTGGGAACTCCTTCAAGACTGTTGGAAAAGCATTCCAGGTGAAGCTGGTTGAGAGAATAAGGAACATGGAATGCCAGAGTGTGCAAAGCTGTCATCAAGGCAAAGAGTGGCTACTTTGAAGAATCTCAAACTTTTTTAGTTACTACCTGATTCCATGTGTTATTTTGTCACATTATTTATTTTGTGTATGGTGTCCTAGAAACAAGGGATGGCACAACTAACCCTTTGGCACAACTTACCCCACTTTCTTCTACTGTGAAATATATAGGTTTTTAGTTTTAGTTGAATAGTAATTTAGTTCAATAGTAATACATTTTAAATTATTTATTTGTATTGTAATATTGTAGATTAAATGTGATATGTTTTTATTCATACTTGTAGTAGGACCAATAGATATGATTGGGACTAGGAAAAATGAAGTATTTTTCCCAACTTGGTAATAAAGGATTCCTCACTTCATTTAAATTTTTGTTTTGTTTCCTGTCAGACCAGAATATTGGGTGCTTATTTTGAGTTGTGATCCTTCGCAAAGAACATTAACACGGCAATGTGTTGAATTTGTAGAGGATAAAAATATGTGTTATCATTTAAAACCTCTAGAGGGACAGTTGTAGTTTGAGTCAAAGTAATCTGAGCAGCAAGGAACGTACCAACTAACCTACAGTATGCAGACAATGTGTTTCTCTCTGTCACAGGAAGAGGGCGGTGTTTCTTTACAGGTATGTGGTTTGATTGAGAGTGATTGATGAAAATGTCAGACTTAGATGTTGCAGATTCAAGATGACATCTACATCGATTTAAAATGAATGTATACACAGAGTCTACAATACATTAAACACTTGTGCTTTCCATGACATAGACTGTATGGGTGGTCCCAGGAATCAAACCCACTACCCATATCCTTGAGCTACCAAGGACAACAACCCTGGAGCAATTATAGTTCAGCGCCTTGCTAAATGACACATGAACAGATGTTTCACCTCAGGGATTCGAATAACGACCTTTTGACTACCGGCCCAACACCCTAACCACTAGGCTACCGTCCGCGGTTGCTAATTGTCGCAAAGACTGATAGCAAAAACAGTCAATTGGTTGTACATCTCTGCTGTGTGTTGGATTGTAAACTATTGTGTGAAAAGGAATCTTGTCGTAGCGGGAGGTAGATTTGTGTCGTAATGTTGTTCTTCCCTGCCAATGTGGCCAAAAATACACACATATACATACCAACACAGGGATTGACATTAAAGAAGTTGCTCCATCCATTTTTGGAATGAAAACGTAAGGATGTACCTATTGATTCTTGAAAAATATAACTTAGAAAATGCCTTGTGTACTTAGTTCAACTGTCATACCTCATCAGAACTCAAAGTATAAGCTTGTTTGACTCCAGTATTTGTAAACAAACACTATTATAGCCTCAAAACATGGTTAAAACTATAATTTTGATATCATGGATGGTCAGTCCTTGCATCCATAATAATAAAAGTAATAATAGATACACAATGAGTAACGATAACGTGGCTATATATACAAGGGGTACCAGTACAGAGTCAATGTGCAGGGGTACGAGGTCATTGAGGTAGATATATACATACAGTATAACTAGGATTAAAGTGACAGATAGTAAACAGTAGAAACAGGGTATGTGATGAGTCAAAAAGTTTGTGCAAAAAGGATTCATGTGGGGCCTCCCAAGTGGCGTAGCAGTCTAAGGCACTGCATCGCAGTACTATCTGCGTCACTACAGATCCTGGTTTGATCCCAGGCTGTGTCGCAGCTGACCAGGAGCCCCATTGGCCCAGCTTCGTCCTAGCAAATCCTGTGACGGGCTTCTGGGTTAAGCGAGCATTGTGGCAAGAAGCAGTGTGGCTTGGCTTTGGAGGATGCATGGCTCTTGACCTTTACCTCTCCCGAGTCTGTACAGGAGTTGCAGCGATGGGACAAGACTGTAACTACCAATTGGATATCATGAAAAAGGTGTAAAAAAAACTCGGGGTAGCTGTTTGAACTGTTTAGCAGTCATATGGCTTGGGGGTAGAAGCTGTTCAGGGTCCTGTTGGTTCTAGACTTCGTGCATTGGTGCCGCTTGCCATGTGTTAGCAGAAAGAACAGTCTATGACCTGGTGGCTTTTTAGAGCCTTCCTCTGACACAGCATGGTAAAGAGTTTCTGGATGGCATGGAGTTCAGCCCCAGTGAAGTACTGGGCCGTACGCACTACCCTCTGTAGTGGCCTGCGTTTAGATGCTCTCGAACCGCTCCACTACAGCCCTGACGATGTGAACGGTAGTCTGTTCGGCCCCATTCAGCTCCTTTGTTTTGCTGATGTTGAGGAAGATGTTTTTATCCTGGCACCACATTGCCAGGTCTCCCTATAGGCTGTCTCATTGTCGTTGGTGATCAGGGCTACCAAATTTGCATCGTCAGCAAACTTAATGATGGTGGTGAAGTCGTGCAGTAGTGGGGAGAACAGGGAGTACAGGATGGGACTAAGCACGCACCCCTAAAGGAGCCCCCGTGTTGAGGGTCAGAGTGGCGGATGTGTTGTTGCCTACCCTCACCACCTGGGGGCGTCCCGTCACGAAGTCCAGGATCCAGTTGCAGAGGGAGGTGTTCAGTCCCAGGGTCCTTAGCTTAGTGATGAGCTTGGAGGGCACTATAGTGTTGAACGCTGAGCTGTAGTCAATGAACAGCATTCTCACGTAGGGGTTCCTTTTTTCCAAGTGGGAAAGGGCAGTGTGGAATGCAATAGAGATTGCTAATATGTGGATCAGTTGGGGCAGTGTGTGAATTGGAGTGGGTCCTGATACCAAAACCGAGTCCTGGAATATATTGCAGTCAGCGCTCGCGAAACAGTCCTGTAGATTAGCATCCGCTTCATCGGCCCTCTTCCATATTGAGCACGTCACTGGTACTTCCTGTTTGAGTTTTCTGTTTGTCAGCAGGAATCAGAGAGATAGAGTTATGGTCAGATTTGATAAATGGAGGGCGAGGGAGAGCTTTGTCTGCATCTCTGTGTGTTGAGTAAAGGTGAGCTAGAGTTTTCTCGACTCTATTTGCACCGGTGACATGCTGGTAGAAATGAGGTACGATTAGGTATGACGGATTTCAGTTTTCCAGAATTAAAATCACTGGCCACTAGGAGCGCCACCTCTAGATGAGAATTTTGTTTGCTTATGAACCTACAGTGCCTTGCGAATGTATTCGGCCCCCTTGAACTTTGCGACCTTTTGCCACATTTCAGGATTCAAACATAAAGATATAAAACTGTATTTTTTTGTGAAGAATCAACAACAAGTGGGACACAATCATGAAGTGGAACGACATTTATTGGATATTTCAAACTTTTTTAACAAATCAAAAACTGAAAAATTGGGCGTGCAAAATTATTCAGCCCCCTTAAGTTAATACTTTGTAGCGCCACCTTTTGCTGCGATTACAGCTGTAAGTCGCTTGGGGTATGTCTCTATCAGTTTGGCACATCGAGAGACTGACATTTTTTCCCATTCCTCCTTGCAAAACAGCTCGAGCTCAGTGAGGTTGGATGGAGAGCATTTGTGAACAGCAGTTTTCAGTTCTTTCCACAGATTCAGGTCTGGACTTTGACTTGGCCATTCTAACACCTGGATATGTTTATTTTTGAACCATTCCATTGTAGATTTTGCTTTATGTTTTGGATCATTGTCTTGTTGGAAGACAAATCTCCGTCCCAGTCTCAGGTCTTTTGCAGACTCCAATAGGTTTTCTTCCAGAATGGTCCTGTATTTGGCTCCATCCATCTTCCCATCAATTTTAACCATCTTCCCTGTCCCTGCTGAAGAAAAGCAGGCCCAAACCATGATGCTGCCACCACCATGTTTGACAGTGGAGATGGTGTGTTCAGGGTGATGAGCTGTGTTGCTTTTACGCCAAACATAACGTTTTGCATTGTTGCCAAAAAGTTCAATTTTGGTTTCATCTGACCAGAGCACCTTCTTCCACATGTTTGGTGTGTCTCCCAGGTGGCTTGTGGCAAACTTTAAACAACACTTTTTATGGATATCTTTAAGAAATGGCTTTCTTCTTGCCACTCTTCCATAAAGGCCAGATTTGTGCAATATACGACTGATTGTTGTCCTATGGACAGAGTCTCCCACCTCAGCTGTAGATCTCTGCAGTTCATCCAGAGTGATCATGGGCCTCTTGGCTGCATCTCTGATCAGTCTTCTCCTTGTATGAGCTGAAAGTTTAGAGGGACGGCCAGGTCTTGATAGATTTGCAGTGGTCTGATACTCCTTCCATTTCAATATTATCGCTTGCACAGTGCTCCTTGGGATGTTTAAAGCTTGGGAAATCTTTTTGTATCCAAATCCGGCTTTAAACTTCTTCACAACAGTATCTCGGACCTGCCTGGTGTGTTCCTTGTTCTTCATGATGCTCTCTGCGCTTTTAACGGACCTCTGAGACTATCACAGTGCAGGTGCATTTATACGGAGACTTGATTACACACAGGTGGATTGTATTTGTCATCATTAGTCATTTAGGTCAACATTGGATCATTCAGAGATCCTCACTGAACTTCTGGAGAGAGTTTGCTGCACTGAAAGTAAAGGGGCTGAATAATTTTGCACGCCCAATTTTTCAATTTTTGATTTGTTAAAAAAGTTTGAAATATCCAACGAATGTCGTTCCACTTCATGTTTGTGTCCCACTTGTTGTTGATTCTTCACAAAAAAATACAGTTTTATATCTTTATGTTTGAAGCCTGAAATGTGGCAAAAGGTCGCAAAGTTCAAGGGGGCCGAATACTTTCGCAAGGCACTGTATACAGCTCATTGAGTGCTGTCTTAGTGCCAGCATCAGTTTGAGGTGGTAAATAGACAGCTATGAAAAATATAAATGTAAACTCTTGGTAAATACTATGGTCTACAGCTTGTCATGAGGTATTCTAAATCGGGCAAGCAGAACCTTGAGACTTCCTTAAAGGAAACCTCTACCCAAAAACTATATTTTGGTATTTGTTTCATTAGTCCATTGTTGATATAGTCCACAAAATGTTTGCTTGTCAGCAATCAAGTTTTCAAGATATGTACATTTCAAAATACAAAATTATTTCTGTGTTTAGAAAGGCACATATCTTGAAAACTTGATTGCTGAAAAGCTAAAGAAGTTTTGGACTATGTAAACAATGGACTAATTAAATACCAAAATATAGTTTTGGGGAGAGCCTGCTCTGCGGTTGCCCCATCGGGCTGGTGATTGTTTTAATGAAAACAACCATCTGCAAAGAATTTGAGTAACCTAACACTGATCTTTCTGGTTCCTACCATTGTTTAAGTGAAAGTTTCAAGTTTGTGGAAAGGGTTCTACAAAGGGTTCTCCTATGGGGACAGCCAAAGAACCCTTTTAGGGTTTAGGGTTAGGGTTGAGGCTATAGGGTTATGGTTGAACTGGGATGTGGAGATGAAGCTAGGGTAAGGGCAATGGCTAGGGTTAGGGTTAGGGTTGAGTCGGCTTGTGGATAATAAGCAAAGTAAGTGTTAGGTTTAGGGACTGAGTAATAGACGGGTTAGCATCACTAAAACGATGAGCGCGATTCAATGGGGCAGCATTCTGTGCGTTATTGTGATTCTGAATGGCCAAACAGCTAGCAGCTATGGCAAAAAGCTGCCGGGCGAATCGTAGGTGGATCATTTCAACTAGTTTTATCTTGTTCTTGGTACCATGTCTTGTGTTGAGGTGTTTTGACTGATGTCAACCCTGTCTGTTTTGTCCCATAGTTGTGCACGTGTCTACAACCAACCCATCTATAAACCTCAGAATACATTTGATATAGAATCAGAACACATAGAATGGCAGTACATTTAAAAAAGAAAGAAAGCTTGGTGCACAGGCATACTCTCCGGTATAGGCTAATACGTATGCTATGTGGACATAGATAGGAATTAAATGGTTGTAGGACTACATGGAATGATCCAAAAGACACAAACAAACACAAACGGTCCCCTAGTCAACAAGCGTACAGTCAACAGAATCTCAGACTGATTACGTGCCAATGACACGTTTGAGGCAAAACGTTTTGCTTTTACAAACCCAAACCCTTTCAGGTCGGTATTTGAACTAGTCTTGGGGTTCCTATTGTATGGACTGCTTTTGTGCAGTGGTTCCCTCCCTAT
The DNA here is from genome assembly GCF_002021735.2 of Oncorhynchus kisutch. Lineage (NCBI taxonomy): Eukaryota > Metazoa > Chordata > Actinopteri > Salmoniformes > Salmonidae > Oncorhynchus > Oncorhynchus kisutch. Next base: position 21,325,667 of record NC_034182.2, read on the forward strand.
TTGGCCTTACCTTCCCATGTAGATCTCCTTAACACATAGACATTACATCACAGCTCTGTCATACTATCACACAGTCATACCGTCACGTCTAATAACATACTTAGTCAGAGCATGCCATGGTATGGAAGTGGAAGTGGGCATGCGATGGTGTTGGTGTTTGCCAGCATATACTCTGAGTGTACAACACATTAGGGTCACCTTCTTAATATACTTTTCCCTTCAGAACAGTCTGGATTCTTCAAGGCATGAACTCCACAAAGTATTCCACATGTGGCAGGTTGCCTAGTGGGGTGGCAGGTAGCCTAGTGGGGTGGCAGGTAGCCTAGTGGGGTGGCAGGTAGCCTAGTGCTTAGAGTGTTGGACTAGTAACCGAAAGGTTGCAAGATCAAATACTTGAGCTGACAAGGTAAAGATCTGTTGTTCTGCCCCTGAACAAGGCAGTTAACCCACTGTTCCTAGGTTGTCATTGAAATAAGAATTTGTTCTTTAACTGACTTGCCTAGTTAAATAAAGGTAAAAAAAAAAAAAATCTACACTGATTGAAGTGGATTTAACAAGCGTCATCAATAAGGAATCATAGCTTTAGTCTGGATTGCTATGTCATGGAAAGAGCAGGTGTTCATAATGTTTGTACACTCAGTGTATGTGCGTGGTCTTTGTTAAGTGTGTGTACACTATGATAATGTGTACGTACGTATCAGTGAGTTTGTGCTCCTGTACACACAACACAATTTATGTTGCAATAGCAGATTAAAAGTCCACATTTTTGTGTGCACATTCGTTTGTTTGTAAGCGTGTACGTACTGTATCACATGTGAGTGTACGCGACTACTGTTCAGTATGTGGATGTCACAATAGCAGATTAACAGTCAGCACAGTACCATATTGCCATGCCAGCTGAAATAGAAGTGGAATAGTACAGTATGGGCATGGAAAGATTTCTGAACGCTACTTACAGTGAATTACTGACACTTGCTGTGATTGCCTCTGTTGTCTGTAACAGTGTCCTTTCGTTCTTAACAGCGTTGAAATAACTTCACTTTCTTTATATTACAACACTGGCACAACTACTCACTTTCACTCACATCAGATTGTCAAGTGAGGGAATCACCTGCGTATAGGAAGTGACAAATGAGAGACACAGTGCATATCTTAGGTAGGTATGTATGTTACTGATGTGACATTCCAGTTCACTTCAGATAAGATGTTGATATGATCGTATGATACGTTTTGGAGAATGAAGTGATATTGAGCAATGAGTCATGTTTGATGATGTAATAATATAAGAAACCATATATTTAAAAAAAAGTTGAATTCAAGTTCTTTAAAGTTATATATAGTATGCCTTCTCTGTCTGTCTGGTCTGTGGAATCTAATGTCTCTGTCTATTGGTAGCAACAAGGACACCTTGAACCATTCAATTTACCATGTCTATTCTTCTACTCTAATGACATTTAAATACAGTAACTATAGCTTAGTTAGGGGGTTGTTAGGAGGATCTACCAAATAACACAACAGTGAAGTTCAGACAATGCAGGTAGGAGATCGACTGGGCATTTTCCAGTGGATGGACCAGTTAGTGTGTGTGTGTGTGTGTGTGTGTGTGTGTGTGTGTGTGTGTGTGTGTGTGTGTGTGTGTGTGTGTGTGCGTGTGCGCGTGTGCGCGTGTGCGTGTGTCTCACATGATATTTGTCTTGTCAAACACACAAAGTGTGTTGGTTGGACAATATAATCCATGGCCGTGTCAACAACTAATACTAAATACAGTGCATTCGGAAAGTATTCAGACCCTTTGACTTTTTCCACATTTTGATATATTACGGTCTTATTCTGAAATGGGATAAATCAATCTTATCAATCTACACATAATACCCCATGATGACAAAGCAAAACAAGTTTTTATACATTTTTGCAAATGTATTCAAAATAAAGAACTGACATATCACATTTACATAACTATTCAGACCCTTTACTCAGTACTTTGTTGAAGCACCTTTGGCAGCGATTGCAGCATTGCGTCTTCTTGGGTATGATGCTACAAGCTTGGCACACCTGTATTTGAGGAGTTTCTCCCATTCTTCTTTGCAGATCCTCTCAAGCTCTTTCAGGTTGGATGGGGAGCGTTGCTGCACAGCTATTTTCAGGTCTCACTAGAGATGTTTGATCCGGGCTCTGGCTGGGCCACTCAAGGATATTCAGAGACTTGTCCCAAAGCCACTCCTGCATTGTCTTGGCTGTGTGCTTAGGGTTGTTGTCCTGTTGGAAGGTGAACCTTTGCCACAGTCTGAGGTCCTGAGTGCTCTGGAGCATGTTTTTGTCAAGGATCTGTACTTTTCCCCATTCATCTTTGCTTCGATCCTGACTAGTCTCCCAGTCCCTGCCGCTGAAAACATGCCCATAGCATGATGCTGCCAACACGCTTCACTGTAGGGATGGTGCCAGGTTTCCTCCAGACGTGACGCTTGGCATTCAGGCCAAAGAGTTCAATCTTGGTTTCATCAGACCAGAGAATCTTGTTTATCATTGTCTGAGAGTCTTCAGGTGCCTTTAGGCAAACTCTTAAGGGGGCTGTCTTGTGCCTTTAACTGAGGAATGGCTTCAGTCTGGCCACTTTACTTTAAAGGCCTGCTTGGTGAAGTGCTGCAGAGATGGTTGTCCTTCTGGAAGGTTCTCCCTTCTCCACATAAGAACTCTAGAGTACTGTCAGAGTGACCATTGGGTTCTTGGTCACCTCCCTGACCAAGGCCCTTCTCCCCCGATCGCTCAGTTTGGACAGGCGGCCAGCTCTAGGAAGAGTCTTTGGGGTTCCAAGCTTCTTCCATTTAAGAATGATGGAGGCCACTGTGTTCTTGGGGACCTTCAATGCTGCAGAAATGTTTTGGTACCCTTTCCCAGATCTAGTTTTAATGCATTTTCAAAAATTCTAAAAACCTGTTTTCGCTTTGTCATTATGGGGTATTGTGTGTAGATTGCTGAGAAAATACTCAGCTTATTTAGTCCAGTTTAGAATAAGACTGTAACGTAACTAAATGTGAAAAAAGTCAAGGGGTCTGAATACTTTCCGAAGTCACTGTATTTCTGAAACAAGTAGGTTATTTTATAATACACACATAACTAAGTTCACAATATTGCACTTTCTTTTTCTGGCTAGTTAATATATGTCATTTAGAAGACCCTTTTATCCTAAGAGGGCATACATTTTATGTATGGGTGGTCACATACATAAACTTCTGTTATCTTCCGACAAATTAAATGTATTCATTTGGGTCATTGAAACTAAAGCCAGCATATGTTTTTTTGCTTCACCAAAACTGGTGTCTAACCCTTTGACCACTTGACACAATCAACACTGTACTCAAAAGACTGCCCTCCTCTGTGTGAGGTTGAACGCTCAATCAAACTGAGCCAGATCTGAATGACACAGTTATTTACCTGGAATCATTAGAATCAGCAAAAATACAATTAAAATGTTATCTGGAGTTGGATTATATTTAGGCCTAGATTGCATCTATTGTATCTAACTTCATGATATTATTCTTATTTCATTTTCTTTGCAATATAGTTTCCAAGCATATTTAACACGTGGTGGAAGAGAAGAAATCGGATCCGTGAAAAGGGTGCAGTGACTCGACACAATCTATTGTCTGAGTGTCAGGCGTAGGTCCAACAATTGTTTCCACTCAGTACACCCTCCCCGAAAGGCAGCACATGAGGAGAGAAGCAGGTTTCTCCATCCATTGTCCCTCCTCCCCTCGCAAAGCTGTTTTAAGTAGCGGGTGAGTGATAAAACGTATCTGCGCTCGTCGGCCATTGGCCATAAACATTACACAACAAGTTGGAAATCGCAAATTCAACAATGAGTGGCTCGGAAGGAATCAGTGGCTAACTGCAAGCGGTGCAAATGCAATCCCTAGCCTGCTTTTCAGTGGAGTGGGTGTGTGGTCTGGGTTTAAAGGGTCTCTTTACCAAGCTGAAAAGGACAAACATTCAACATTGGCCATGCTGCCAATCCAGCATGACCATGCTCAAAACAACTGGAAACTCGGAACTGGGAAATCTCAGACTTCAGTGAGTTCGAGACAACTGGAAACTCTGAGGGAAACGAGCTCCGCCTGGGAAAATACATTTTAAACTGTCATCCAACTTTGAATTGCAAGTCGGGAACTCAGGCCTCTTTCTAGAGCTCCGACCTGAAGATCACTGACATCACTATGACTCGACCTTGTTTTTCCCCCCGAGATCCCAGTTGTCTTGAAAGCACCATAAATCCAGAGAATGCCCGACTTTGATGACAAAGCTTGAAGACAAAATTTTCCCACACAGGACCGTCGTGCCACCTTCCTGTTCAAGTGAGCACAGCACCACAAGGTGAGTCGAAAAATGCCTTGTATGCTGCTTCATAAGTCATGTCATATGCCAGGGCGATACGAATGCTGTAGCTAAGAAAGTAATACTAAGTGTATGTTGTGTAGTAAGCTGTTAGTAGCCCATGTGCCTCATCCTAATAATTTGGTCCCTTTTCCCCCTCATCATTTTGCCTACTGTTCTGACTTGGTGGTGCACATGTAGCCTATATAGCCTGTTTTAGAGAAATGTAATCACCGGATATTGTAAGAGCTTTATTAATCCTTTATATCCCCCCCTTTATTAATCTTATAGTTCTGACTTGGCATACAGGGAGAATACTGTAAAAACGGCCCATGTTCTGAATTCTGTCGCTGTATATTTAAAAAGTGCTGAACAAATAGTTATATTGACTACGTCCGTCCAAGCTCGCTCATTAATGTCTTAATCAAAATGACGGATTGCCTCTTATCGACTCGTCGTCCCCTTATATCATAGTTTGTACATCTCAATTGTCAGTAGAAACCACATTTGTTTAACCCTCCTGTTGTGTTCGTTTCATTTTAATTAATTTTGTGTTCCCGGTCCAAAATGACCACCCCATAACTGATTATAAATCCATAATCCATAATAATACATACATTATCACCTAATGTTGTGTTAGATCTTTTTATCAACTTAAATTCTTGTGAACATTACAAGTTTTGAACTTCTATTTGCTATTTATGGCCTGTGGCCTGAGCTCATACAAGTAGTTTTTGAGTTTAAAAAAAGCATAATGTATGGATTATTTTGACTATAACAAATACTCAGATGGAACATATTGTGCTACTGATCACAGACTACTTTGTGTCAAAGTTTAACAAAGACTCTCTCCTCCTCACCAGTGTCATGATCAAAGATATGACCAAGAGCCTCACATATAGTATATCGTTTGGTCATTGTGCTGCCACAGAATGAATTGTGAGCAAGGTCTCAAAAAATATTTATATACCAGAGCTGCAAGAAAAGTTCTAAATATTATTGAAACAATAATTGTTTGTGAGAATGCCAACAGGTGTGGTTCCTGTGGGGGAAAGTTTCTATTGGGGAAAGGTTCCCGTGGGGGTTGCCATGGAAGCCAAGAAGGGGAGTGAGGTGTGTGTGTGTGTGCTCAAACACACATGCATGTGGGGGTCTGGGAGAGAAAGTGTGTCCATTTGATGAATGGGCATGTGCCTGAAATCAATTTTATACATTCATTGTAGTCTCACCCATTCATTTTGACGGGGAACACCACAGGTGTACAAAAGTGAAATAAAACACCCAAATGTAATGAAAATCATCTAAATGTATATTGAGCGTTCAGATGCCCTGTGTGGACAAAGTCATGGAAGCTTATTAAGTACATTTTTCCAATTTGAACAGAACACGACAAGTTTTTTTTTTAAGACCGTAAATGAGTCTGAATGAACTGTTTTCGCTGCCAGACAAGGCTCCGCTGATAGCCAGGTGTAGCAGTGGTAAGGTGTTGGGAACTGCTGTTGGGACTCTGCTGTTGGGACAGCTTGTGGGCACTGTTTGTCACCATTATAATGCCATTAATGTATTGTTTACTGTAGTGTTGTGTTGTGGCTTTGCTATTTTTAGATACATGCCCCAGATTTACATGGGAAATTCGCCACTGCACAGAACCACAAATCATTTGAAAACAAATCCAATTTTGATAAACTCCCATATCTATTTTGTGAAACTCAACAGTATACCATCACAGCAGCCAGATTTGTGACATGTTGCCTTTCATACTTCAACTATTTGCATATTGTTATAACACTGTACACAGCCAGTAAAATAACATTTGAAATGTCTCTATTCTTTTGAAACTTTTGTGAGTGTAATAGGCTATTTACTCTTAATTATTCCACTTGGTTTGGCAATGTAAACTTGTTTCCCATGCCAATAAAGAGAGAGAGAGAGAGAGAGAGAGAGAGAGAGAGAGAGAGAGAGAGATATTGATGGGTGGCTGGGTGGGGGATATTTCGGTGATGATGGTAGGCAGGGGTTAGGATAGCCTAGCCTACTACGAAGAGAGAGAGCCGAGCATGCAGGGTTTGTAGGAGGGGCCTAAACGGTAATCTCTTATATTGAAAACTCGAGCCGGTGGCTGGGAGAATTTGTATTTTATCCTGAATTTGAACAGTAGCTGCTGTAACCATCCATCCACCTCTTGCACCTGGCAATACACCTGCCGTTACCGACAACACTTGCACGAGACCTCCGGGCTTCACTAACGGTAAGAGGGAATGAATACATTTCACCGGCAGTGGCAGACATTTGGAGCACATTGGTGAGCATAGTCAAGATGATCGATCACTCACGATAACGGTATCCATCCATGATCGATCATTATGATTTTGTGATATTTGTTGTCATATTTGAAATCATATTTTATTTCTAGGCCAAATTATATTTTCAAAGAAGGCTACGTGTGATCGGGTATTCTGCATTGCCTTTCTATCATGTCTCTGTAGCCTACCTAAACCCTTTCTCATATTCCCGACCCGATTATTCCACTATCCCCATCCTATTCTTATCGGCCATTTTGTGTGACCAAATTTAAGGAATTTGCCCGAGAGACTTAGTTACAGCGGAGGAGATGGTAATGATAAAGCAATGAAACGATGTATAAGACTACCCCGAAACTAGTCCATAGGCTACAATGCAGTTTTTATAGTCTACTGTGGGCCTATAGCATTATGGGACGGTGTGTCTGTCTGTATGTACTATAGTATAGGCAATGCGGATGAATGATGCCGATAGCCGATCTAATCGAATATGGACATGATCAAAGATTCACCCAATCACCGTTGAGGATGCAATCCTGGCGCTGTCACCACCATCACCCTCAGCCGAATATAATAAATGAATATAGTCATACGAAACAATAAAGATAACAAACATGTTTCTCAGATATCACCTCGGCATCACTTTTGCGATATATTTATTTGTTAGGCTCTATCCAAAGATAAGCCATGCAGTTGCAGTCAGCATGGAATGCTGAAAGCCCTTGGAAAAGGAGTCGCATACATTTCGGCATAAAGGACAGATAGATGATGTGTGTGGGCGGGTGGAAGCGGGAGATTTAGGGGGCAGGAGATGGCAAACTACGATGAATAATTCCTTTATTCACAACATAGGCTATGTTGCATAAATACGCATCTGCGGCCGCAATGCTATGGCACCAGTGAGGGAGCTGCTGAGCGGTGCGCGCGCCTCCGGTATGTGTACGTACAGCACGTGCTTGGATAGAGTCGTGACAGCTAGAATTCTTAGGTTCTCTATACGTTGGTGCACGTGTGGCGCAATTTAGGTTATAGGCTATTTCTCAGAATTGAGCTATAACAGCAATTCCTGTAATTCTAGGTATAAGCACACATGCTATGCATGCATTCTAGGCTATGGTTATTTCCCAGCCTGGGACAGTTCCACCGTAGATCAAAGCCTGATCTATTTCTCCACATTCAGTCTGGGTTGGGAAACTCGCTCACATTCGGCACGAGGAGCTGTGGGAGATGGAGTGAGACTTCTAACCAACCTGCTCTTCGAACCAACGTGCCCATGCAGTGCGCGTGCCGTGCGCCAAGGAGCGCGTGTGCGTGCGCTCGCGTTTTTGCCCCTCTCTTCGGGAATGAAGAGGGAATACATGCATACTTTGTGATCTGATTCCACTTGGCAGTTTGGAATTCGGGAATGAAAGAGGAGAGACATGACTGTGTCCTCATGATTAGATGTATCCAGAGACAGTTGATGAGGGAGAAAGATGGGAAAGCACAACATTGAGTAGAACAGATTCAGGGCATCAAGGCCTGCAAACTGTCCAACCTTTTATAGATATACAGACAGTTCTCTCTTTCTCACCCTACTCTTTGATTTCTGGTCTGTCTGTCTCTTGCTCTCATCCCTCGCTCTCATCCCTCGCTCTCACTCTCTCTCTCTCTCTCTCTCTCTCTCTCTCTTTCACTGTCTCTCTGTGTCTCACTCTTCTCACTCTAGATAGATTTGGGATGGAGTGAAGTGAGTGAGTGTCGCAGCATTTTCAAAGGACATGCCCGAAGGACTTGCTGTGCGTCCCACATGACACCCTGTTCCCTATGTAGTGCACTACTTTTGACTAGGGTCTGTAGGGTTCTGGTCAAAAGGAGGGAAATACATAAGGAAATACATAAGTTGCCATTTGGGGGGTTGAGCAGTTATATGTTTTATCATGAAGGGCTGTCGTGGAAATTCAGTACTGAGAGAAACGTGGTCATTTTTTTCAAACAATCCTCTTTATTTAATATCAATTAATTATTGCAATAATGAGGCTGGTCGACCCCCCCACTCTTGAGTGTTGGACTGAGTAACCTAACCCGTACACAAGTGCAGAGTCCTGTATATAGCTGACACTAAGAATGATTCATCGTGGTTGGTTCAACCACTTCATACAGACCAAGGAGCATCATAAGTCACTCTGGGTTCATCCTGCCGTTATCTGCACGGGGAAGTGGTCTATCTCGGTTACACCGACCATATCTTGTATATGTAATGCAGTCTTTAACTCATCTGTCAGCTCAAGCCATCTCTAGTGACCATACGCCCAGATTAGCTGCAGGGAACTAGAGTGGAGACCATAAAAACACAGACACTACTAGGACAGAAATGTCTTACTATTAGTTAAGTAAATAATTGGGGGGGGGGGGTCCTCTTCCCTAAATGCAACAGCAGTCAAACTTTGGGGGGTCTCTAAATAATGCTAATTGAACCTTTCTCCTTTTTGTTTGAAATGCAATTTACCTGGGCATGAAAATGAAAGCTAATTCTAAATGAAACGCTGACCCCCACCTATCTGTCATGGTTTAAACCATGTATTGGCTGTTTGGATGCTGGAATTATTTCGGAGTGGACGAATATGCACAGGTAGCCTTCTTTTTGAAGTGATTTGTTTGACAATCAGATGAAAACATAATGTCTGGTTGTGTTCATGCCACATTAAAATGTCATAATTTTTTGCCTTTAAATTTCATGTCTTTTACGATCAGGCCCATGAAAAATGACACACTTAGGAGGTACCAAGAAAGGTTAGAGCCCCCCCCCCCCCACGCACACCCTCCCCCTCCCCCCCCCCACCCCTCTGCATCTGCTCTCCTTTTTATCCATTCACCCCTCATTCCTTCTACTGTATACACACACATGCACACACACGTGGCCACAGCACACACACACCCTATACGCCCTATACACACTCATTTGACCCCCCCCCCCCTCCCCCATCACATTCATCAACCCCTCCTGTCCCCAACCCTCCACCCTCCCGTTCCTCTTAACCCAAAAGCAATTCTGGTGAAGTTAATTTATTCAGACTCACTGGGGTGTCCTCTATACCCACACAGGACTGAGTACCGACCATGCAGTTTATAAAGCCTTAACAACACAACCACACACACACGCACGCACGCACACACACACACACACATATATATATATATATTTTGGGGTGGCAGGTAGCCTAGTGGTTAGAGTGTTGGGCCAGTAACCGAAAAGTTGCTAGATCAAATCCCTGAGCTGATAAGGTAAAAATCTGCCTTTCTGCCCCTGAACAAGGCAGTTAACCCACTGTTCCCCGGTAGGCTGTCATTGTAAATAAGAATTTGTTCTTAACTGACTTGCCTAGTTACATTTAAAAAAAATAGTTGGTTGAAGTTCCTCATGTATTGCCTACACACTGATCTGAGATAATTCTGTGTTTTTACACCCTAAGGTTAGGAGTGGGTGGGTTAGGAGTGGGGGAGGTTAAGCTGATCCTAGATCTGTGTAGAATGGCTAACTCTCTTACCGGAGTGAGTGACAAATAGAGTTATGGGGAGGTAAGAGTGTTGATGAGTTCAGTGCAACAGCGTCATCGTCAGCTATTCAGTCTTGTTAGTCTGTTGTTGCATTTGCTTGCTTGTGATGCAGACATTATTGTGATGCCGATCTGGGTCTTGTTCATTAGGAACAAAACGGAAGAAAACAGACTGAAACAGGTAGGGACCTGTACTTTTCCAATAAGAGATGTTCATTTAATTGTCATTGTGTGTCCTAATGATCATGGTGATGCATGCCAGGGCATTTGTCCTGTGTCACTCACATCAGTATAATGGACCTCAAGGGAAACAGACTCATGCCTTCGTCATTCACAGCTGGATAAGAATAGCATGTTTGTTTCATAAGTGTTTTCTAAGACATTTTCTTAACATAGAGATACGAAAAAGGGTAATGTTTTGGTCGCACTCTAATTTTTCTACTATCCCATCCCAGCACATTGCATCAAACGGATGCCCGTTTTTGTTTAGGTTTATCAATTCAAATGTTATTTGTCACATGTTAGTGTGTTAGTGTTTGCTTGGTCCAGCGCAGCTCTAGTATAATGTATGGCTATATTTCTGAAGCTCTAGTATGATGGATGTCTACATTTCTGCAGTTCTAGTATGATGTACAGGTAACTGCCAAAATAAAGGAAACACTTGAGTAAATGAGGAATACAAGGTATGTTTAAAGTAGGTGCTTTCACACAGGTGTGGTTCCTGAGTTAATTAAGCAATTAAAACATCCCATCATGCATAGGGTCATGTAAGAAAATGCCCAGTTGCTCATTATTCTTCGTACCATGGCTAGAAGAAGAGATCTCAGTGGCTTTGAAAGAGGGGTGTCAAAGGAGCATAGAGGGTTTAAAAGGTGTGTGAATGTGTGTGTGTCTCAGTCACCAGGTCTCAACCCAATTGAACACTTATGGGAGATTCTGGAGTGGCGCCTGAGAAAACCACCAAATTATAGAATTTCTCGTGGAAGAACGGTGTCGTATCCCTCCAAAAGAGTTCCAGACAAGGCGCATTGAAGCTGTTCTGACAGCTTGTGGTGGCTCAATTCCCTATTAAGACACTTTATGTTAGTGTCTCCTTTATTTTGGCAGTTACCTGTAGGTCCCTATTACTGCAGCTCTGCTAGTATGTTCTAATGTGTCTACATCAGTGGTTCCCAACCTTTTCTGTTCCGGGGACCACCAAAAACCTTCAAAAGCTGTTGAGGACCACCATCCATGGATACGCACAATCTTTTAAGCATGAAATATATTTGCGATCACATTTAGTACATTTTAACAGTGAATGTAAACAAATGAAAGGCCTAATATTATTATAAACAATTTGTATTGTGAAAAATAATGTAAAATGGCTTACAATGCCATTAATACTCCCAAATATTATTGTTTTTTTAATGTTTTTTGTGTGTTTTTTTAGATATAGAAAATATATGTAAAATAATTTGCAGACCAGCTGCAGTACTCCCGCGGATCATGTGTAGAACACCACTGTTTTCTACACATACTGTACTACTCTAGTATGATCTAATACGTATATATTTTCTGCAGGATGTAAATGTATTTTTCTGCAGCTCTAGAATGATTTCCAATCCTAACCCAAGGATATTGTATGTAATTCTCCTTAAAATTATAACCAGAGAGATGGGAAGAGGAAATTAGCCTTTTGAAATTATGCAATGTAAAACTTCCATATATCAGGATAGTAAGTTTGCAATTTTGACAAAAACTATAGGATGAGAGACAGATAGAGAGAGAAAAAGAGAGAGAAATAGAGAGAGACAGAGAGAGAGAGACACACAGAGAGAGAGAGAGAGAGAGAGAGAGAGAGAGAGAGAGAGAGAGAGAGAGAGAGAGCAGGACATTAGGGAATGAGACATTTATATAAACAAGGAGTTGTTCTGTAAAATGATAGGCAGATGAAGATGGGAGTAAAAAGAGGGGGAGTGGGAGATTTATACAAACGAGAGGAAGTAAGGTACTCATGCTTGATGATGATGCCCTCAGACAACTGTTAAAACAGGCCAGATATGCCATTTTGATTACATGTGAACGTCATGTTCCATAACGTGTGTGACGTCCTCTAGCGCAAAAATCATCTAACTGATTAGAAGCTGCCCATAGGCACATATCTAGGATCAGCTCAGGCAATCCCCAATCCTAACCCCAACCATCATAGGGGCAATGTCAAAACCGACTTCAGATCAGCTGCTCTGGGAGGGAAATACTGTACAGGGGAAATACAGTGTATAAATACGTCATGGGATTTTACCACAGAGAGTTATGTAAACACACAAGCATAAGCACATGGACTAGATCCAGAGGGAGGGAGTCAGAGGAAAGAGACAAAAAGCAAGGGAGAGAGAGAGGATGAGGCTGCTGCCACGTGCGTTTGTTGTGTGCTTGTGCAAGCACGCTTGCGTGTATGTGTGTGTATGTGTTCGTGACAAAGAACGATAGAAAGAGATAGAGGCTACTACCCTCACGTTGCACTGCCTGTTGTGACGTATTTACAGACAAAAGCGAACTGAAACCAGGGGGTTATCCTTTTACAATCACCTTGAAACGCTGCAGCAAAAGCCTTCTCTAATGTAGCCTAATTCAGGAGTCACGACGGATGTTCAGTATCTGCTTTGTGAAAATTAAACGTAAACTCCAGTTGTAGATTGTGTTGATGTGTTTTCCCTATTCAGATGAGAGGACGGAGAATTGTATCGTGCCGATGCAAAATGATCACACACACACACACACACACACACAAACACGTCTCGTGTGCTCGATGACGATGGGACGTATCGACGTGGCATTTTACCTCACACGGATCAGCAGACACTGCTCGCTGAATAAATCATCCAAGATTAGAAGGATGTGTGTGTGTGTGTGTGAGAGAGAGAGAAAGATAGAGAATCCTCAATCTTACCCCGTAAGGTCTTCGAGATAGAGAACAAGGAAGGTCATAGGTGAGTATTTGATCCAGAAATAGATGATGTGAAGAGTGTTATGTGTAATAGGTTAATTAAAGGTGTGATCTGTAATTTCGTCGTCACCTAAAGGTGTGATCTGTCGTTTCTTTGTCCCTTGTGTGGCCCACGGGATAAAATTGACAAAATCAAATGGAAATCTCAAACTCCCCCCACACACGCACACACACAGTCACACACACACAGTCACACGCACCACGCACCTGAGTAATAGGATAGGTCATTGTGTTGATATTGGACTTACACTGCAATAGCGTGAAGTACTGAGGTCACACTTATTGCGTACCTCTCTTTGTTTTGGCTCTCTAAAACTCGTAATAACTTGGCCTGCAGGCCTATCGCTCCAATCCTCTGTGTTTAGTAAAAGAGTCAGGACAGTAGCGCATGTGTGTGTGATGGTGTGTCTGACAGTGTGTGTATCTGTGTATATGTGTGTGTGTGTGTTTGTGCACATGTACAAGAATGTGCTTGTCTGTGTGTGTGTGTGTGTGTTTGTGCACGTGTGTGTGTGTTTGTGTGTGTGTGTGTGTGTGTGTGTAGTCTAGAGTATCATCACTACAACACTGTGACAGCAGCACTGTATAGCCTAAATCCTCCTCTTCGCTGTCACCCTCTGTTGACATGTGATCCAGTTTAGTCAGTGTCACTGCTGTTTCAAATGGATAGGAAGAAAGACAATATCCGGGCAAATGGATTTGACTTTATTCTATGCTTTCTTATTCTATTCTATTCTATCCTATTCCATCCTTTTCTATCCTATTCTATCCTATCATATTCCATCCTATTTTATCCTATCCTATTCTATCCTATCATATTCCATCCTATTCTATCCTATCCTATTCTATTACATCCTATTCCATCCTTTTCTATCCTATTCTATCCTATCATATTCCATCCTATTCTAGCCTATCCTATTCTATTCTATCCTATTCCATCCTTTTCTATCCTATTCTATCCTATCATATTCCATCCTATTCCATCCTATCCTATTCTATCCTATTCTATCCTATCCTATCCTATTCCATCCTATTCTATCCTATTCTATCCTATCCCATCCTATTCTATCCTATTCTATTCCATTCCATTATATTGTCCTATTCCATCCTATTATATTATATGCTATTCTATCCTATCCTATCCTATTCCATCCTATTCTATTCTATTTTATTCCATCCTATTATATCGTATTCAATCCTATTCTATTCTATCCTATCCTATTCTATTTCATCATATTTTATCCCATTCCACCCTATTCTGTCCTATTCTAGTATATCCTATTATATCCTATCCTATTCCATCATTTTCTATTCCATCCTATTCTATCCTATCCTATTCCATCATTTTCTATCCCATTCTATCCTATTATATTCCATTCCATTCTATTGTCCTATTCCATCCTATCATATTCTATCCTCTTCCACCCTATTCTATTATACCCCATCCTATTCTATCCTATTCCATCATTTTCTATCCTATTCTATCCTATTATATTCCATTCCATTCTATTGTCCTATTCCATCCTATCATATTCTATCCTCTTCCACCCTATTCTATTATACCCCATCCTATTCTATCCTATTCCATCCTATTCAATCCTATTATATTATATTCTATCCTATTCCAACCTATTCTATTTCTTCATATTTATCCTATTCCATCCTCTTCTGACCTATTCTATTATATCCTATTCTATCCTATCCTATTCCATCCTATTCTATCCTATCCCATCCTATTATATCATATTCTATTCCATTCCATTCTATTGTCCTATTCTGTCCTATTATATTCTATCCTATTCTATCCTATCCTATTCCCTCCTTTTCTATTATATTCTATTCCACCCTATTCTATCCTATTCCATCCTATTCTATTTCATCATATTTTATCCTATTCCATCCTATTTTGTCCTATTCTATTATATCCTATTCTATCCTATCCTATTCCATCCTCTTCTATCCTATTCTATTTCATACTATTCTATTCTATTCTATTCTATCCCATTCTATTCTATTGTCCTATTCCATCCTATTATATTCTATCCTATTATATCTTATCCTATTCCATCCTATTCTATTCTATTCCATCCTATCCTATCCCATCCTATTCTATTCTATTCTATTCCATCCTATTCTATCCTATTCCATCCTATTCCAGCCTATTCTATTCTATCCTATCCTATTCCATCCTATTCTATTTCATCATATTTGATCCTATTCCATCCTATTCTGTCCTATTCTATTATATCCTATTCTATCCTATCCTATTCCATCCTATTCTATCCTATTCTATTTCATACTATTCTATTCTACCCTATTCTATCCTATTCTATTCTATCCTATTTTATATTGTTGTGAAATGGTTAGATATTACTGTTAGATATTACTGCACTGTTAGAGCTAGAAACACAAGCATTTCACTATACCCGCAATAACATCTGCTAAACATGTGTATGTGACAAATACAATTTGATTTGTTTTGATTTGACACACTGTTTCTAAGAGATGGGAAGAAAGAATAAATGGATTCCAATCTATTTCATTTATGCATATAGGCTTACTGTATACATCATGTGGTTTGAACATACACTATATATACAAAAGTATATGGACACCCCTTCAAATAAGTGAATTTGATGATTTCAGCCACACCCGTTGCTGACAAGTGTATACAATGCAATCTCCATAGTCAAACATTGGCAGTAGAATGGCCTTAATGAAGAGCTCAGTGACTTTAAACGTGGCACCGTTATAGGATGCCACCTTTCCAACAAGTCAGTTCATCAAATTTCTGCCCTGCTAGAGCTGCCACGGTCAACTGTAAGTGCTGTTATTGTGAAGTGGAGCAACAACGGCTCAGCCACACAAGCTCACAGAACGGGACCGCCGAGTGCTGAAGCGTGTAAAAATCGTCTCATTTTGGTTGCAATACTCACCACCGAGTTCCAAACTGCCTCTGGAAGCAACAGCCTAAGATCACTACACGCAATGCCAAGCGTCGGCTGGAGTGTTGTAAATTTCACCACCATTGGACTCTGGAGCAGTGGAAACACGTTCTCTGGAGTAATGAATCACGCTTCACCATCTGGCAGTCCAATGTACATATCTGGGTTTGGCGGATGCCAGGAGAACAATGCCTGCCCGAATGCATAGTTCCAACTGTAAAGTTTGATGGAGGAGGAATAATGGTCTGAGGCTGTTTTTCATGGTCCGGGCTAGGCCTCTTAGTTCCAGTGAAGGGAAATCTTAACACTACAACATACAATTACATTCTAGACGATTCTGTGCTTCCAACTTTGTGGCAACAGTTTGGGGAAGGCCCTTTCCTGTTTCAGCATGACAATGCCCCCGTGCACAAAGCAGATCGGTGTGGAAGATGTAGTGTGTCACTTGGTGCCTCTTTGTTCAGCATGTTTGCTTGCCTGCCAACCAAACGTCAGCAAGAACATCATGCAGAAACAACCTTCCTATCCTCTCTTCTCCTCCTTACACCATGCACCTCTGATAGGCTTTTGTGTTTCTGTAATGGACAGGTGTCTGTTTACACTCGTAGAAAAAAGGGTTCCGAAAGGGTTCTTCGGCTGTCCCCATAGGAGAACCGTTTTTGGTTCCAGGTTTGGTTCGGGTTCCATGTAGAACCCTCTGTGGAAAGGGTTCTATATTGAACCCAAAAGGGTTCTACCTAAAACCAAAAAGGGTTCTCCCATGGGGACAGCCGGAAGAACCCTCTTAGGTTCTAGATAGTACATTTTGTTGTAAGAGTGTATCTGTGTAGTAATTATCTTTCTCATGTGATATTTCATGTCACTGAGGAGGTTAACAGATAGAAAAACGAGTGAAGCGTTTAACGCGGGTCGTAGACGGTGGTGTGTGTGCGCGCGCGCGTTTATATGTGGACGGTCCATTGATTGGAAGGGCGCTGCTGAGGTGTGTATTGATGCCATGCTAAAGTTCATGTGGCAGTGATTCATTGTGTGTGCAGGTTTGTGTGTGTGACACTGTCACTGCCCCCCCCCTCCCCCTCCTCCCCCAGTGTGTTTATGGCACCGTGCCTATGCATGCCAGTTGATGGAAAAGTACCAGTTAGAGACAGGGGAGTGTGTTAGGTCTGCTGGGGCCAGACAGTGTTTTCTCTGTCCCAGGCAGGCGGCCTCCCTCCCTCCCTTCCTCAGCCCAGACACATCTCCCATCGACAGATTATCGGAAATGTCTGGCCCTGCCTCACTGCTTCAGCTAGAAGCCTGATTCCCCCTGGGGCCAACTAACACTAGCTGTCCATGCATGCATGGGACAGAGAACACACACACAGATGGAGACAGAGATACACTCTTACACATAGAAATACACACAAAAAAGTCTGAAAAGGTATGCACTCAATACTGTTAGTTACTCTCGATACGAGTGTCTGCTAAATGACTAAAATGTAAATGTAAAATGTACACACATGTTACACACGGACGGAGGAAACACACACACATGGACACACACACACATACGGACGCATACGCACATGGACACACACACACATACGGACGCATACACACATGGACACACTCACACATACGGATGCATACGCACATGGACACACACACACATACGGATGCATACACACATGGACACACACACACATACGGATGCATACACACATGGACACACACACAGGCTTTAACCACTCAATAATCTCTGCACCTTTCCGGAATCTCTTTCCAACGACCTGAGCCCTCCTCCTCTCTCGCTCGTTTCGCCCCATGCTTTTCCCAAGCTCAGAAAAATGTGATTGTTTTCCGAGTGAGCCAGTGTTTTCCGAGGAATCCAGGGAAGCGGGTGAGGGGGAATTACCGAAGGGATTAGGGGGATAGGGGGTTGGCAGAGGGGGGCGCGCCACAGGGACGGATGCCAGTCGCCTCTCTCTGTGCCACATACAAACTGTTGCCAAACTGGACGGGCAAACTGGGCTGGCGTCCTGGCGATGACCAGAAGTCACATTAGTGCCGTCTGTGTGGTTAGGGGTTGTGTTGTCTGTGTTTTTCCTGACCAAGACCCCGTCCACTCTGGTCAAAACATTGGGATGCGGTAGTAAGTTAAGAGGTTATGGTTGTGTAGACTGCCTGACCAAGACCCTTTGAGGTTGACGTGTTTTGAAGCTACTTACTCTGTCTGACCAATGCCCATTGATGTTAAAGTTGACCCATTGATGTGAATTACAGGGATATGGTTGAAGTGTTGTGAAGCATAAATATACAGGCATCTAGACAGTGTATGGGTGTAATAGGAATTGCCAGGACTGTAATGGGGAAATGTAAGGTCACTAAAGTTGCATATATTTGCATATATGCATATATTCATATGTGTCACGCCCTGACCTTAGTATTCTTTGTTTTCTTTATTATTTTGGTTAGGTCAGGGTGTGACATGGGTGTTTTTGTCTTATTCTAGGGTGTTTGTACTGTCTAGGGTTTTTTGTAGATTTATGGGGTTGTTTTCATCTAGGTGTTTATGTTGGTCTATGGTTGCCTAGATTGGTTCTCAATTAGAGGCAGGTGTTTATCGTTGTCTCTGATTGGGAACCATATTTAGGCAGCCATCTTCTTTGGGTATTTCATGGGTTATTGTCTATGTTATGTTTCACGTTAGCACATTGTTTATATAGCGATCACGTTCGTCTTATTCGTTTTGTTGTTTTTGTTTAAGTGTTCTTCGTGTTCTTCATTAAATAAAGAAGAATGTATTCTAACCACCCTGCGCTTTGGTCTACTCCATACGACGATCGTGACAGAATAACTCACAAACAATGGACCAAGCAGCGTGGTAACGGACAGCAGCAGCAATCAAAGGACTTCTGGACTTGGGAGGAGATCTGGACGGCAAAGGACCCTGGGCACAGCCAGGGGAATATCGCCGTCCCAAAGCAGAGCTGGAGGCAGCGAAAGCAGAGAGGTGCCGGTATGAGGAGGCAGCACGGCGGTGCGGCTGGAAGCCCGAGTGGCAGCCCCAAAAATGTATTGGGGGAGGGCACACGGGGAGTGTGGCGAAGTCAGGTAGGAGACCTGCGCCAGGCTCGGTGCTCCAGATCTCCAGTGCGCCTTCTCGGTCCGGTCTATCCGGTGCCATCTCCACGCACCAGCCCTCCGGTGGCAGCCCCCCTAACCGGGCTTCCTGTGCATCGCCAGAGCCCAGTTCTCCCTGTTCCTCCTCCCCGCACTCGCCCTGAGGTGCATGTCCTCGGCCCAGTACCACCAGTGCCGGCACCATGCACCAGGCCTACAGTGCGCCTCGTCTGTCCTGAGCTGCTAGAGTCTCCCGTCTGTCCTGAGCCGCCAGAGTCTCCCGTCTGTCCTGAGCCGCCAGAGTCTCCCGTCTGTCCTGAGCCGCCAGAGTCTCCCGTCTGTCCTGAGCTGCCAGAGTCTCCCGTCTGTCCTGAGCCGCCAGAGTCTCCCGTCTGTCCTGAGCCGCCAGAGTCTCCCGTCTGTCCTGAGCCGCCAGAGTCTCCCGTCTGTCCTGAGCCGCCAGAGTCTCCCGTCTGTCCTGAGCCGCCAGAGTCTCCCGTCTGTCCTGAGCCGCCAGAGCCGCCCGTCTGTCCTGAGCCGCCAGAGCCGCCGTCTGTCCTGAGCCGCCAGAGCCGCCCGTCTGTCCTGAGCCGCCAGAGCCGCCCGTCTGTCCTGAGCCGCCAGAGCCGCCCATCTGTCCTGCGCCGCCAAAGCTACCCTTCAGTCCTGAGCTGCCCCTCAGTCCGGAGCTGCCTCTCAGTCCAGTGGGGCCCTTTAGTAGGGTTGCCAGTCCTAGGTTGGCGGCGAAGGTCGCCGTTCCTAGGAGGCCACAAAAGCGGACTAAGACTATGGTGGAGTGGGGTCCACGTCCAGCACCCGAGCCGCCGCCGTGAAAGAGGCCCACCCGGACCCTCCCCTTTAGATTAGGTTTTGCGGCCGGAGTCCGCACCTTTGTCGGGGGGTACTGTCACGCCCTGACCTTAGTATTCTTTGTTTTCTTTATTATTTTGGTTAGGTCAGGGTGTGACATGGGCGATATGTGTGTTTTTGTCTTATTCTAGGGTGTTTGTACTGTCTAGGGTTTTTGTAGATTTATGGGGTTGTTTTCATCTAGGTGTTTATGTTGGTCTATGGTTGCCTAGATTGGTTCTCAATTAGAGGCAGGTGTTTATCGTTGTCTCTGATTGGGAACCATATTTAGGCAGCCACCTTCTTTGGGTATTTCGTGGGTTATTGTCTATGTTATGTTGCACGTTAGCACATTGTTTATATAGCGGTCACGTTCATCTTATTAGTTTTGTTGTTTTTGTTTAAGTGTTCTTCGTATTCTTCATTAAATAAAGAAGAATGTAATCTAACCACCCTGCGCTTTGGTCTACTCCATACGACGATCGTGACAATAAGGTATTATACAGGGCACATTTTTTTTTAAAGGTTTTAAAAAAACAATAATAATAATATTTAGTTTATAGTGATTAACACAATGTTTAGCATATTCATATATGATGTACTACACATGATTTCCAGTGTTCAATTTGTGATACTCAAGGTGTGGGTTGACAGTCACTAGACTTCATACTGAATGTTATGGATTATGTTTATGTCTTTTGATAGTGATTGACGCCAATCAGACTGCGAATAGACCAGTGAATAATCAGTGTGTCCTCGGTCCTTGTACCTCCAGTCTGGCGTCAATCACTTATCAACAGATATGAGAATAATCCCATAACATTCAGTGTCAAGTCTTGTGACCGTCACCAGGCACCTTGAGTGTCATTTGTTCTTACATGCCTACTTAAAGAAAGGTTCATTGGAAAATATACATTTTTTTAGGTACACCGATCTAGTACAGGGTCAGCCTCCAGAACAGCCTGAATTCTAAAGGGAATGGAAATGTTGCTCAATTGGTATCAAAGGACCTAACGTGTGCCATTGACACTAGGCAGGATGGAGCAATAGACTTATGCAGCTTTTGCCAAATCCGGACTCTGTCATCTGCATGACACAACCCGTTGTGGTCGTCTGCTGCAATAGCCCATCCGTGACAATGACAGACGAGTTGTGGGCTCCCAGATGCCATTCTGCACGCCACTGTTGTACTGTGCCGTTATTTGCCTGTTTGTGGCCCCGCTGTTACTGTAGCTTGCACAATTCTTGCCGTTCTCCTTCGACCTCTCTCATCAACGAGCTGTTTTTGCCCAAAGGCCTGGCGCTGACTGTTTTCTGTTTGTCTCCATTCTCGGTGAACCCTAGAAAGACACTGTTGTGCGTGAAAAGCCCAGGAGGCCGTCCATTTCTGAGGGTCTGGAACCGGCACGCCTGGCAACGACGAGGTCACTCGTTTTGCCCATCCTAACGTTCAATCGAACGATAACTGAATGCGCCTATGCCTGTCTGCCTGCTTTATATAGAAAGCCACGACCACATGACTCACTGTCTGTAGGAGCGAACCATTTTCGTGAACGAGGTGTTGTACCTAATAAACTGGCCACTGAGTGTATAAATATGCTAAACATTGTGCTATTCACACTAAACTACATTTCCCCATTAAATTGGGTATTTGTCATCTTTCTTTTTGAAGGATACTTTGTGTACCTAGCAGCTTTGGAGAAATGCTGGATGTGAGTTCTGCAGCATATTTCCCTTCTGTCGAACCTGCTGTTCAGTATTTCTCCTTAAAGGCCCAATGCAGCTATTTTTATAGCAATATCAAATTATTTCTGGGTAACAATTAAGTACTTTACTATAATAGTTTTCCATTAAAATTGTCAAAAAGAAACACAAATCGCTTTTTAGCCTATTAACTAATTTATCACCTGACCGTCTGTCCTGAGCCGCCAGAGTCTCCCGTCTGTCCTGAGCCGCCAGAGTCTCCCGTCTGTCCTGAGCCGCCAGAGCCGCCCGTCTGTCCTGAGCCGCCAGAGCCGCCGTCTGTCCTGAGCCGCCAGAGCCGCCCGTCTGTCCTGAGCCGCCAGAGCCGCCCGTCTGTCCTGAGCCGCCAGAGCCGCCCATCTGTCCTGCGCCGCCAAAGCTACCCTTCAGTCCTGAGCTGCCCCTCAGTCCGGAGCTGCCTCTCAGTCCAGTGGGGCCCTTTAGTAGGGTTGCCAGTCCTAGGTTGGCGGCGAAGGTCGCCGTTCCTAGGAGGCCACAAAAGCGGACTAAGACTATGGTGGAGTGGGGTCCACGTCCAGCACCCGAGCCGCCGCCGTGAAAGAGGCCCACCCGGACCCTCCCCTTTAGATTAGGTTTTGCGGCCGGAGTCCGCACCTTTGTCGGGGGGTACTGTCACGCCCTGACCTTAGTATTCTTTGTTTTCTTTATTATTTTGGTTAGGTCAGGGTGTGACATGGGCGATATGTGTGTTTTTGTCTTATTCTAGGGTGTTTGTACTGTCTAGGGTTTTTTGTAGATTTATGGGGTTGTTTTCATCTAGGTGTTTATGTTGGTCTATGGTTGCCTAGATTGGTTCTCAATTAGAGGCAGGTGTTTATCGTTGTCTCTGATTGGGAACCATATTTAGGCAGCCACCTTCTTTGGGTATTTCGTGGGTTATTGTCTATGTTATGTTGCACGTTAGCACATTGTTTATATAGCGGTCACGTTCATCTTATTAGTTTTGTTGTTTTTGTTTAAGTGTTCTTCGTATTCTTCATTAAATAAAGAAGAATGTAATCTAACCACCCTGCGCTTTGGTCTACTCCATACGACGATCGTGACAATAAGGTATTATACAGGGCACATTTTTTTTTAAAGGTTTTAAAAAAACAATAATAATAATATTTAGTTTATAGTGATTAACACAATGTTTAGCATATTCATATATGATGTACTACACATGATTTCCAGTGTTCAATTTGTGATACTCAAGGTGTGGGTTGACAGTCACTAGACTTCATACTGAATGTTATGGATTATGTTTATGTCTTTTGATAGTGATTGACGCCAATCAGACTGCGAATAGACCAGTGAATAATCAGTGTGTCCTCGGTCCTTGTACCTCCAGTCTGGCGTCAATCACTTATCAACAGATATGAGAATAATCCCATAACATTCAGTGTCAAGTCTTGTGACCGTCACCAGGCACCTTGAGTGTCATTTGTTCTTACATGCCTACTTAAAGAAAGGTTCATTGGAAAATATACATGACTCACTGTCTGTAGGAGCGAACCATTTTCGTGAACGAGGTGTTGTACCTAATAAACTGGCCACTGAGTGTATAAATATGCTAAACATTGTGCTATTCACACTAAACTACATTTCCCCATTAAATTGGGTATTTGTCATCTTTCTTTTTGAAGGATACTTTGTGTACCTAGCAGCTTTGGAGAAATGCTGGATGTGAGTTCTGCAGCATATTTCCCTTCTGTCGAACCTGCTGTTCAGTATTTCTCCTTAAAGGCCCAATGCAGCTATTTTTATAGCAATATCAAATTATTTCTGGGTAACAATTAAGTACTTTACTATAATAGTTTTCCATTAAAATTGTCAAAAAGAAACACAAATCGCTTTTTAGCCTATTAACTAATTTATCACCTGACGATGTCATCAGTCAAGCCGAAACTCCACCCATGCAAAACCTGCGGATTACAAGGTCATGTGTAGATTGTATTTTCAACCAGCAACAATCAGGAAATAACACAGATGAAAATGTGTCACACTTTTACAGTGTAAGTTTCATAAGCTGTTGTACAACATGATACAAAACAGAATTTTGACTGCACTGGCCCTTTAAGATGGGATGTTATTTATCTATTTATCTCTAGAGTATATACTGTAGCTTTACTTTACTGGAGTTAAATCAGATCACATTCTCAATTACAGCAACGGATGTGCTTCCTGTCCATTTGCTTTATAGGCCTGCTCCTGGTCCCTAATCAGATTTTTGCACTCTCTCGCCCTTTCTCTTTCTCCCTCTTCCTGATCTCTATTGATCTCTCTCCCTCACTCCCTCCTCTCATTCTCTTTATATCAATCTATATCCCTCCAATCCCTTCTCTCTCACTCCTTCACTATTTCTACCCGATCTCTTCATTTATCTATTCCTCTCTCTCTTATTTGACCTCTTCCACCCTTCTCTCTCACTCTCCTACTCACCTCCATCTTCTTCTCTTCCTCTCTACTTTCTCCAATATTATTTCCTCTCCTCCATTCCCCCCTTTCTCACTCACCTTCTTCTGGCCTTCCTCCCTCTCCGTCCCATCTCTCCCCCTCCATTCCTTCTTCCTGTCTCCAGCTGTAAAGATGAAGATTGAGAACAGCCTGCCCCGCCCCCAGCTCCCCGAGACCCCTCCCCAGACGGGCCTCCAGTTCACCGTGGCGACAGAGGAGGACTTTGAAGAGATCATGGCGATGAGCCAGGACATCTATGGAGGGCTGGACTACCTGCCGACCCGCTACACCGCCTGGCTGTCGGAGTCCAACCGCACCGTCATACTGGCCCGCAAGCAGGGCAAAGTGGTGAGAAAAGGTTATAAAGTGTGTCATAAACATGTTGTAGCATGTTTACAAAGATGTTATTAAGGTGTTGTAAGAGTGTGAGGAATGCTACCAGGCCTGGCAACAGGAGACCAACTGTACCGTTGTACTGGAGTGCAAAGAGGGAAAAGTGGGGAGAAAAGGCTATAAACAGTGTTATAAGGGTAATATAAACATGTTATAGCTTGTTTTTAAGGGGGTTATTAAGTTGTAAAAAGGGCTGTATTAGGAACTACCAGTACCTGCCCACGCACTACACTGCCTGGCTGTTCGTGACCAACCACACTGTCATACTAATGCTTTGCAAACAAGCAGGGCAAAGTGGTGTGAGGAGTTACAAGAGTCTGCAAGGGTGATACCAGAGAAATAGAATCCATGTTAGAGTCCTAAAGGAACCCTGGAGATTAGGAGTGGCCTACTTTGGAACCATTGAGAGTTACAGTTGAAGTCAGACGTTTACATACACTTAGGTTGGAGTCATTAAAACTGTTTTTTCAACCACTCCATAAAATTTCTTGTTAACAAACTATAGTTCTGGCAAGTCGGTTAGGACATCTACTGGGTGCATGACACAAGTCATTTTTCCAACAATTGTTTACAGACAGATTATTTCACTTATAATTCACTGTATCACAATTCCAGTATGTCAGAGGATAACATACACTAAGTTGACTGTGCCTTTAAACAGCTTGGAAAATTCCAGAAACTTATGTGGCTGTAGAAGCTTCTGATAGGCTAATTGACATCGTTTGAGTCAATTGGAGGTGTACCTGTGGATGTATTTCAAGGCCTACCTTCTAACTCAGTGCCTCTTTGCTTGACATAATGGGAAAATCAAAAGAAATCACCCAAGACCTCAGAAAAGACCTCCACAAGTCTGGGTCATCCTTGGGAGCAATTTTCAAACGCCTGAAGGTACCACGTTCATCTGTACAAATAACAGTACGCACTATAAACACCATGGGACCACGTAGCCGTCATACCGCTCAGGAAGGAGACGCGTTCTGTCTCCTAGAGATAAACGTACTTTGGTGTGAAAAGTGCAAATCAATCCCAGAACAACAGCAAAGGACCTTGTGAAGATGCTGGAGGAAACAGGTACAAAAGTATTTATATCCACAGTAAAACGAGTCCTATATCGACATAATCTGAAAGGCCGCTCCGCAAGGAAGAAGCCACTGCTCCAAAATGTCCTCTGGTCTGATGAAACAAAAATAGAACTGTTTGGCCATAATGACCATCGTTATGTTTGGAGGAAAAAGGGGGAGGCTTGTAAGCCGAAGAGCACCATCCCAACCGTGAAGCACGGGGGTGTCAGCATCAGGTTGTGGGGGTGCTTTGCTGCAGAAGGGACTGGTGCACTTCCCAAAATAGATGGCATCATGTGGGAGGAAAATGATTTGGATATATTGAAGCAACATCTCAAGACATCAGTCAGGAAGTTAAAGCTTGGTCACAAATGGGTCTTCCAAATGGACAATGACCCCAATCATACTTCCAAAGTTGTGGCAAAATGGCTCAAGGACAACAAAGTCAAGGTATTGGAGTGGCCATCACAAAGCCCTGACCTCAATCCTATAGAAAAGTTGTGGGCAGAACTGAAAATGTGTGTGTGAGCAAGGAGGCCTACAAACCTGACTCAGTTACACCAGCTCTGTCAGGAGGAATGGACCAAAATGCACCCAACTTATTGTGGGAAGCTCGTGGAAGGCTACCCAAAACGTTTGACCCAAGTTAAACAATTTAAAGGCAATGCTACCAAATTCTAATTGAGTGTATGTAAACTTCTGACCCACTGGGAACGTGATGATAGAAATGAAAACTGAAATAAATCATTCTCTCTACTATTATTCTGATATTTCACATTCTTAAAATAAAGTGGTTATTCTAACTGACCTAAGACAGTGAATTTTTACTTGGGTTAAATGTCAGGAATTGTGAAACTGAGTTTAAATGTATTTGACTAAGGTGTATGTAAACTTCTGACTTCAAATGTATATTACCTAGAAATAACAAGAGAATTACAGATAATGTTCACACAATGTGTATCTCTTCAGCTGTTCATAATCTCCCTCTGTCTTTCTCTCCCCCTCTCCTTTCTTCCCCATCCCCTTCTCCTTTATCCCCCCCCCACCAGATTGCCCTGGAGTCAGTGTGTGTGATAGATGACGGTGACACCATGCTGGTGGAGGGGTTACGCGTGGCCCCCCAGGAGAGGGGGAAGGGTGTGGCAGGGGTGCTTCTGCGGTTCTGCTCTCAGCTGGTCAAGTCCAAGTGGCCTGAGGTGAAGGTGACCAGGCTGACCCGCGACGACCAGCTGGGGCCCAAGGACTTTCAGAAGTACCGCCTTATCACCAAACAGGTAGGTATTGGTTAATTGGTTCATTTGTTGCTTGCCTGATTGGCTAATTGATTGATTCGTATTAAGCCTTCCAAATTTCCAACATTTTCCAAGTTATTTCTAGTCGTCCTATTTCTGACGAGAAACCATTATAACTCTAGTCCACTTGTGTCAGGAAATCATGTTCTACCAAAATGACACATTCCCCTTTCACAACAGTCTATTAACCAACCACACAACCTTCTCTTTACCCTACGTCTTTTCACCACCGCCTCTCTCCGAAAGGGCATCCTGCTAGTTCGCTTCAATGCCGAAGACCTCAAGCTCCGGCTCTCCGAACTGGGGCTGCATGTGACCCTCCCTCCCTCCTCTGAGGGTACCTCCCAGGGTTCTGACACCCCCCTGGTTCCCCCGGTCCTTCTGGACCTCAACGAGGCCCACCAGATGTTCCTCAACTCTGGCCTGATGTCCAACGTACTCCCTAACGCTACCATCGTCCAGGACTGGCAGCCGTTCAAGCCCCTACCCAGCAACATGGCCATTCTTCTGAAGAAGGTAAAATATTATATCATAATGAGAACCTCTGTGGAAATAAGTTGATTGACTTTATCGTGTTTGGGGTTGCAAAATTCCTGTAACTTTCCCCAAATTCTTAGGTTTCCCAGAAATCTTGGTTGGAAGACTCTCGGAATCAGGGGAAAATAAGCATCTGTAAAACTTGGGAAAGTTACTCTAATTTTGAAACCCAAAAGTTTAAAAAATCCTTGATTATTTTCAATGTATTGCTCTACTCCCATGGCTGAAGCAACTCTATACGTATTTCACATTTCTCCAATAAAATGAATTCATTCATTCAAGGACATCGACTGGATGGTGGACGACCGCGACGTCCCCGCCGTGGCCAGCCTCTGCACCCACCCCTTCCGGGTGCCTGGAGGTCCTTACCGAGTTGGTGATGACACGTACTACCTCAACATCGACGTGTTCGGTAAGGACATAGGCCTGGTGCTCCAGCAGTTCCTGAGTCACCTCCGGCGCCACACAGCCACCCTGAAGGGCTACGTCATGTGTCAGATGTTTCTGGATCCCCCCATGTGGAAACCCATGGTCGAATTCTGTCGCCAGACACTGAAGGTGGAGCTGGTTAAGGAATATACAGAGCAGTGCGTGGTCGAGTCGGATGTCATGTAGCTGGCAGGAGAGGAAGGAGGAAGAGGAAGAGGAGAAACAATATGAAGGAAAAAACGGGAAAAGTTGACAAATTCAGAAAATGTTTCAGAGACCCAACGAATGAACAAACCACATTCTCTTTAGAAAATGAAATGGGAAAGTTCCCAAAGAAACTTCGGAATGATTAGCAACAACCTCCCTAAGCAAGTCTATAGTGAAACAACTTAGAAGCCGCATTAGATTTGCAATATATTTGATATTTAACACTACCGCTAACAAAAATATTTTTGGGAAAAAAGGCAGTTATTCGAAATACCTTTTGACAAATGAGTTTCAATTAATTTCTCAGTCTTTTACCATTCAGTCATCGCAAAAATCTAACTCTTAACAACAGGAGTAACTTCATGCTAACGTTACTCCTTTAATAAAATAGAAAATGCAAGCTAGTTTATGGTATGTTATGCCGTTTAATCCTTTTTTTTTGTAAATATAAAGTATAAATATGTACACATTCTGAATTGCAAATAAGTCTGCACAACTCTTGAGGCACTTTATTAAACCATATGAGCTGTTGTGCTAAAGTGCGAGTGATGAAGTGAGGAAGAGAGGAGTTGGTTTACTTTTAGAGATGACTGAATCGAACTGATTTAGAACGCATCACTCCCATCCATAGTCATGGTAGAAATCCTTTTGGACTTATTCTATCTAACACCAAATCCCCAAATACTGTCGAACAAACAATAGCCCTTCAGTGAATCTTACAGAGCATTTGCACGCTTATAATTCACACTAAATGGCTGAAAATGAACAGCTAGAAACACACTTAGCTCATAACACTGAAACCTGGCCAGTTAACTTTTAAAATAATTTAGTTGTCTTCGTTGTTTTTTTTTAACAGTCACTCAGTTTTTATTTTTTTTAAAGCACTTAACCATATTGCTAATTTATAGCTACTTTTCCACGCGTACTTGAATGCGTCAGTAGTACGTAAAAAGGTAATATATTAACAGCAGAAGCTTTCTGGAGGCTGTCGTATAACAATGTGCAATCTAAGCTAACTCTATAGTAGATTGCTAACAATGTGAAAAAAAGGTAGATGTACTATACAGTATTCCGCAAAGACTCAAACAATTGAACTAATATAGTTGAGATTGACTTAGCATTAACAACATTGTTCGGTAGCTAGAGACATATTTCAACGGTAAATGTCGCCATCACAAATATTATCTGACAGCCTTTGTAAAGGTTCAATTCTAGTCCCTCGTGGTTGTTGAAAACATCAACAGAGATACTACAGTCACTCTAAGACACTTCATATCCACTCTACGAAGCTGCGTAGCCACCCTAAGAAGCTTCATAAGCTTTGGCACATGGTAAGAGCTCAGCAAAGCAAATGGGACACAGTTTGCTCTCAAAGGCCTCATAACCACTCTACAAAGCTTCATAGCCACTCTACTAAGCTTTATAAGCTTTTGGCTCTTTGCTCTTGAACGTTCCCTTTAAGAAGTGATGCTTTTGACATGACGTAGCACTGAACGAGCATACATTGCAACCCCCAAATTGAGACTGAAGCCATCTAAAACCACTACAGAAGAGAGACTGGCCATTCTATGGACTCTCTAACCTGCCCTCGTTGTAAAAGGGACCTTGTTGTAAGGGTTGAATTGGACGGTGGAAGAGAATATCTTTTTTTATTTTTTTGGTACACTGACCCTTGTCTGGACACCCCATCTGTCACCCTCCTGTCTTTCCGAGACGAAAGGTTAAACACACTCACACATGATGAACTGAAGGATTGGACTGGATCGATATCGGACGATGGATGGACAAGATGCCTGGAGAAAGTGGAATGAAGAATTAAGCAAATGTCATACCGGATTCCATATTCGTCAAAGCCAAACAGAAACAACGAAACAATGCTTTGTAAAGGCTGATGATGATTTTCTCAGTTCTTTGAGAAGCACTTTCTATTTTTTTTCCACCCATTGAAGAAGCAAAGCTGGACTGACCCCCCCTTTTTTGCTGCAGCTTGTCGTGAGGAAGAGGAAGATAAAGATTTTTAGCAACCCGAATCCAGTGGTGAAGAGTAGTACACAAGCAATCCCACATAGATGTATTTTTTAACAAGATTGGCATTCACATTCTAGCCCATTTACATCTACCCAATGCATACACTCCACCCCCACCCGTCTCTAAAGTCTTACCCCTACCCCACATACGAAACCCCACATGAACCCCCCCCCCCCCCCCCAGACAAATCATTTCTGAGAAATTCTCCATGAAATGGGAAGGTCGAGCTTTTCCTCACAATCAAGAACAACCCCTCTCTCATTCTCTCGTTCTTCATGAATAGATTCAAGACCAATTAAAAGCCACTGAGTTTAAAACATCATTATGTAGATTATCATCAACTCTTGGCTGGTCAAAGGTAAGGGGCCCTGGTTGTGCTGTCATATCCATGCTGGCCATCTGGTGTATGTAAATGGTCTTGGAGAGCCTGCTTTCCTGCTGCTAGTGTGTGAACAGAGGACCAGATGATGAGGGTTTTTACTATTCATGAAACTTAAGCAAAACGTTATTAACCTAATATAAACATTACTTGGCTTCTTGTTCATAAAACCTATTCAGAAAACCGCCGAGTTGCTTGTGGCTCCGTAGGATACACAAGTGAGTAATACTTTTTCGTTGGTGTTGGACGTTCATGAGTAGAGATCCGTGTATTTGCGGGAAAGCCATTGAGATGGGAGCGGAGGAGCTAATTTGTCTCTCTGATAAGACGGAAGAGTGTATCCCTGTTTGACATTTGAAAACGATCCTCTTTTCCATCCAGTCCAGTTCCACACCCCATATCTGTCTTTTTGTCTGCCTGTCGGTCTGTCTGCACAACTGGCAAATGGGAAGCAGTTCTACTGTTCCTTCCTGGTCTCCGTAACAACGGAGCTCCCTGGTCTCCGTAACAACGGAGCTCTCAATTCTTAAAAGCATCCGAAGTGACAGTGAGGAGTGTGATATAGCTATCTTATAGTAACATAGTGTCATGGTAGTGGGACGCCGGTGGACGTTGCATGGTCTCAGATAGACCGTGTTGTATTGTATACCCATAATACCTTGCAAAGTCCACAGACCCACGAATCCAATGATTTTCCAAGACCATATGGCTAAATTGGATACCACAGCACGGCCCAAGGATACGACAGGGAGGATGTATTTGGTTAGAGGGTGAAAACGCTAGGTAAACTTACTATATCTGATATGATACGCACACACGCACACACACACACATACACGCATCAAATCCACACAAAAGGAAATTGCAACCTTCCCAAAAAAACTACCGCTCATCCCCATCACGCCCATGCAATCTATTGCCCAGATGCCCACTTACCCCCGCAACAACATGCCCTAATCTATGTTGTATCTACTACCACAGAGACAAGGTTGTTGTCATACAAACTGCCTCAGTGCCCAACATACCCACCCAGGAAAGACTGTCTATACCCATGTTCTCCATCTTCACTTAGACTATACAAACGGTTGTCTGGTGAATTGGTGGTTTGTCTGTGTCTAGTATATTTATATATATTTGACCTACAGATATGTGCACAGTATTTCAGAGGGATGTTGGATTCAGTAGGTATATTTTGTCTTGGGACTTATTTGATTATTGGTAAAGGTATGTTGGGTTGTGTGTTTGAGGGAAAGCTGGAAGGACAAAGTTTGGTAGAGATCCAAAG